>NW_007059680.1:29491-31047 GCF_000164805.1 Carlito syrichta
CCTCAGCTTCCCAAAGGCGCGGGATTACAGGCTGAGCCACCGAGTCCGGCGAGACTGAAGTTATTAAAGAATTGATAGCCATGAATCAAATGCTTTTTAAAAAAAAGATGGAAGTTTTATTTTTTATTTAATTTTAAGTATGTATGTATTTATTTATTATTTTTGGAGTCGGAGTCTCACTCTGTCACCCAGGCTGGAGTGTAGTGGCAGGGCGGGCACTGCAGCCTTGACCTGCTGGACTCCAGCGATCCTTGCGCCTCAGCCTTCCAAGTAGCTGGAACCACAGACATGCACCACCATGCCTGGCTAATTTTTTTTTTTTTTTAATCAGAGTCTCACTCTGTCACCCAGGCTAGAGTGCCGTGGCACACTCAAAGCCACTCCAGTGTCAACCTGCTGGGCTCTGGCGATCCTTCCACCTCAGCCTTCCCCAAGCAGCTGGAACTACAGGTGCGTGCTACCATGCCCGGCTAATTTTTGATTTATTGTGGAGACGAGGTCTGGCCAAGTTGCCCAGGTGGGTCTCGAACCTGTGGGCTCAGGCAATCCACTTGCCTTGGCCTCCCAAAGTGCTGGGGATTACAGGCTGAACCACTGAGTCTGGCCAATTTTTTTGATTTATTGTAGAGATGAGGTCTTGCCAAGTTGCCCAGGCTGGTCTCAAACCCCTGGACTGAGGCAATCCTCTCGCCTCCACCTCCCAAAGTGTTGGGATTACAGGTGTGAACTACCACACCCGGCCCACTGTTGTATTCTTTTCTTTTTTTGAGTTGAAGCCTCACTCTGTCACCCAGGCTGGAGTCCAGTGGCACTCAGAGCCACTGCAGCCTCAACCTGCTGGGCACAGGCAGTCCTTCTACTTCAACCTTCCAAAAAAAAAGATGGAATTTTTTTCTTATTTATTTATTTATTTATTTACAATAACAATTCAGGGTTAGGTATACAAACACTGATTATGCAGGCACCCTTGTTGTTAAGATATTCCCCTCCTTCCCCTAGCAGTTTCCTCAACTGCCAATCCCATCCCCTCTCCCCTGACAGTTTCCCACTAGGGATTCCCAGTTAAGATGGGATTTTTTTTTTTTTTTTTTGAGTTGGAGTCTCACTGTCACCCAGACTGGAGTGCAGTGGCCGCTCTCGGCCACCGCAGTCTCGACCTGCTGGGCTCCAGCGATCTTTCTGCCTCAGCCTTCCAAGTAGCTGGAACTGCAGGCGTGCGCCACCACACCCGGCTCATTTTTTATTTATTGTAGAGATGAGGTATCGCCAAGTTACCCAGGTGGGTCTCGAACCCGCGGGCTCAAGCAATCTACTCACCTCAGCCTCCCAAAGGCGCGGGATTACAGGCTGAGCCATCAAGCCCTGCAAGATGGAATTTTTAAAAAGCAGTTTGATAGGGCATTGTGACTCATGCCTGTAGTCCCAGCACTTTGGGAGGCCAAGGTGAGAGGATCTTGTGGGTTCAAGATCAGCCTGGGCAACTTGGTGAGACCATGTCTCTACAATAAATCAAAAAATTAGCCAGGTGTGGTGGCGCGTGCCTGTAGTTCCAGCTA
>NW_007059680.1:31568-32138 GCF_000164805.1 Carlito syrichta
AAAAAAAAAAAAAAAAGAAATGAAAGTATGACTGGGGAGCCGGGTGTGGTGGCTCACGCCTGCAATCCCAACACTTTGGGAGGCTAAGTAGGGAGGATCGCTTGAACCCAGAAGTTCAATCCCAACACTTTGGGAGGCTAAGTAGGGAGGATCGCTTGAACCCAGAGGATCACATCACTGCACTGCAGCCCGGGCGACAGGTAGAACCCCATCTCCAAAAAACCAAAACCAAAACAACAATAAAAACCCAAGAAACCCAACAAACATGCAGCAGATGAGTTAAATGCCAGCTTTCTCTGGAGAAGGAATTTTGAACAGGACGAAAGGCTGGAAAAGAGCAAAGACAGAATGCAGCGCTGGGAGGCGAGAGGGTGGAGCACGGACGGTCTCCCAAGTCACATCAAAGTCTCAGAACCAGGGGACAGCCAGGGGGTCGTGCGGGGATGGATCCTCCGAGGAGCTCCTCAGACCTGGCGGAAGTCAGGATCCGGGGAAGGCGGCCGGGGGCGGGCGGTGGCTCGGGCCGGGCAGCCCCGGCGGCGCGGGGCGGGGTCAGCTTGGCTGATGCCC
>NW_007059681.1:0-3264 GCF_000164805.1 Carlito syrichta
CTGGCCGTTGCGCGCAGCGACCGGAGCGCTGAGCTCGCGGGCGGGCGGTGGCCGCGCGGCCCCTCGCGGAAGCGCCGCAATTCTCCCTCCCCGGGCTCTGTGCGCGCGGCGCCTGGGACGCTCTGCTCCGGCCCGGCCTGCTCCCTCTCTGGGACGTGCCTTGCCGCCGCGGCCTCAAAAGCAAGGACATCGTCATGCCTTCCGCAGAGCTGAAAAGGGTCACGCCTGAACGATAAGACCAGCTTCAAGTTCTCTTGGGAAACCGGAGATAGCCCCGGAGTCCAGAAGACCAAGACACCTGTTCCCACCATCACATCGTCCAGGTCGTCTCCCTGCTGGACACCCAGGACTACCGTGGTGCTTGGGAGAAGCTCTCCTGGAGAAATTACCCTCTGGCCTTGGACACATCCAGGAAGATGAAAGTAGAAAGTCTCTATTTGTCCCTGTTCGGGAAGTGTTGTCCAGAGATTCTTCTGAGAAATCGCCTTCATCTGAAGGCAAAGCATTACAGGCTTTGCTCGGGTGGATGTCAGAGGTGGAGTCGAAATGATGTGCTTTCCCCTCCTTGACATTGCTTACAGAAAAGCCATGGAAGAAGTCATTCTTGTGGCTCTTGATACAGTTATACAGAGTATTGTTTGTCCAGCTCAAAAAGAAATCCCCAGTGTTTTGCCTGCTGAAAATATTAGTACTAAAATCATGAGAATATTTTTCAGGCAACCCCCTCAGGTCTCCTCCCACTCTGGGGGATTTTATGCCATCTCAATAAATCCTGCTTTCACACACACACACACACACACACACACAAATTATGCCTGGTATGGTGGCTCACACCTATAATCCCAGCACTTTGGGAGGCCAAAGTTTGAGGATCACCTGAACCCACGGGTTCTAGTCCAGCCTAGGCAATTAGGCAAGACCTCATCTCTAGTAAATCAAAAAATTAGCTGTGTGGTGGCACACACCTGTAGTTCCAGCTACTTGGAAAGCTGAGTTGGAAGGATCACCTGAGCCCAGCAGGCTGAGGCTGCAGTGACTGTGAGCAGGCCACTGCACTCCAGCCTGGGCAACAGAGTGAGACTTCGACTCAAAAAAAATATTTTTTTTAACACTATCTTGTACATGATAAGTTACAAAGAATGTTCAAAGAGAGAACAATCTATATTTCTTAAATGAATACTTTATTTGTAATATTCAATTTTCTATTACGATGATATAAAATAGCATTTGCTGTTCTTATATCTGAACTTGAATCTTTTTTGGGAAACCTTCTTTTTTTGATTGGGGGATCATTTATTTAATTTAAATGACTTCCAGTCTCATTTCTTTTAAGATTATCTTTTGTGGGGCAGGGGGGTACTTTCTTTGGAATAGTATTTTGTAAAGACAGGTAGCTGCTGTAAAGACAAACAGCAATCTGTAGCTTGATTGTAATACATCTTTTCTTTATGTAAGAGATTAATATGGGCATTCCTCAATAGATGACTCGCTTATTTGGATTTTTATCAAACAGTTTCAGAACACTGGTTACCTGCTTTTTTGAGCCTTTGACATCTTTCTTTGTGCTGCTTGGATCTATTCCAATGTGTGTGCAGGGAAGACGTGGGAATGTTATCACAGGCTAGATTTGTGCAGAGTACCCATCCCCTCCAGGCACATGGAGAGGGTCAGAAGTCCTTCACCTGTGATGCTGGAAAGAGCATCTCATTTAAGGAGTAGTGGGGAGAAGATACAGATTTGGTGTATAAGCCCCTTGTTCATTTTTATACTTGTGTACTAAGACTTTGTAAGAACTAAACCAATCACCTTGCTTGCACATTATTTGTACCTAAAGATATGCCCCCAAATCTGATTTTAAAAATTAAACTCAGGGAGATGGCCCAAGGAAGAGGGCATGGATGTAACTTGCTCAAGTTTGACATCTTTGACCCTTTGAAACAGGAATTCACATTGTTTCCAATGGCCTAGACTAGAATTGGAAAATGGCTGATTTTCCAAGGTCTTGGAACATATTTTAAAATTAGTTGTTTCTCTATTGCCTAAGGGAGACAAAATATAACTGGGGAGATGCATGCAGTTATTCAGGACCACTGAGAAGCCTCTCAGACCAGTGGAGGGTGAGGCCTCCAGTAACAACTACACCCTTGTTTCTCCTCCTGATACTTGAAATATTGCAAACTTAATCTTTGTAACTTCCTTTGTAGATTCATGGAGCATTTAAAATGAGTCTTTAGATCAGACATCCTCCTGCAAGGTCACCTATAACGGGCATGCATACTTTCCTTTTACTACAGCCATGATTGTTACCTCAAGTATATCAATAGAGTCCCTGAAATGGTAGGTCCTGGGCTAGAAACTAAGGAAACCCGGTGATATATACTCTCTCTCCACAGATAGACTGTACAGTACTCAGGACCTCTGGAAAGCCCTTCTGAAGAGAAATCAGATAAGGTCTTCAAAGACAATATCTCCAGAGGTGAAAAGAGAAAATAGCCATGCTAAGCAGATAAAGAAGAGTGAACCTCTTAGCAGGCAGGACAGAGACCCAACACTCAAATGCCAATGTCTCAGCCGTCAGCTGAAATGGTGAAACTACCTGTCATAATTTTGGAGGTTCAAACAGGATTGGGGCCATTATGCCATATGTTGAATAGAGTAAATGGAAATAACAAGAAGCCAGTGCCATTATTTTATTCCTTTGATAATATCAAAAGCAGAAGCAAAAGGCTTGAGATTTCTTTTGAGCTGGACAAATAATACTCAGTATAACTGTGTAACCAGTTTCTACTTTCATCTTCCTGGATGTGTCCAAGGCCAGAGGGTAATTTCTCCAGGAGAGCTTCTCCCAAGCACCACGGTAGTCCTGGGTGTCCAGCAGGGAGACGACCTGGACGATGTGATGGTGGGAACAGGTGTCTTGGTCTTCTGGACTCCGGGGCTATCTCCGGTTTCCCAAGAGAACTTGAAGCTGGTCTTATCGTTCAGGCGTGACCCTTTTCAGCTCTGCGGAAGGCATGACGATGTCCTTGCTTTTGAGGCCGCGGCGGCAAGGCACGTCCCAGAGAGGGAGCAGGCCGGGCCGGAGCAGAGCGTCCCAGGCGCCGCGCGCACAGAGCCCGGGGAGGGAGAATTGCGGCGCTTCCGCGAGGGGCCGCGCGGCCACCGCCCGCCCGCGAGCTCAGCGCTCCGGTCGCTGCGCGCAACGGCCAGCAGAGGGCGCGCGCCCGGCGGGCCCGGAGGCGCCGGCGGTTTGGGCCCCGCCCC
>NW_007059682.1:0-1713 GCF_000164805.1 Carlito syrichta
AAATCCCTGTTAATTTTCTTCCTGTTTTTCTTAGTTTTCTCCCTTACCTTCAAGGCCTACTAACAATGCCCATGAGAATAGGTATAAACAGATATAAACAAATTGTTGACCCATTTTATGGGTTAGTGCCTAACATCTCAGAAATATCTGTTTGTGCATACTTTCTCATTTTTCAATGCAAAGACATTGTATTATGATAAAAATAACTCTTATAATAATAATAAAACAATCCTTCAAAAATGCCTAATATTCCTTTCCAGTTCAATTATTCTTTGTAAATTTAAAAAATTTATTTAGTTCTCAAATTTTCTGAGATAGTAAAAGAAAAAACAAGGTGCCTACTCTGTGTTGACAAGACACTGCTATCCTAACTTCTTGCTTTAAGGGATTAGTTGGTATTCTCTGGACACTAAAGCAACCCATTTCCCCTACTCTTTGGAAACTCAAGAGAATATGCTCTAGAGTTTGAAAGTTAATTTTAGCTTCTAAGTCACTTTTGTGGTAACAGAAAATACAGTTTAAGAAACAATCCTTTTACTATTTCTTCAACTTTACACATTATAGAAAAACATATGTATAGTATAATATATATGTTCAGCAAAAAATGACATAATTACGCATCACTTAGGAGATGAATTATCATCACTTAATATAGTTTGATCATTGTAAAACTGATTTTGGACTCCTACTGGCCTTCCTCACGTCAACCTTCATTGTTTCATCCTTCTAGACAGTGCTTGGCTGCTGTTTTCCTCCCGAAGCATCACCTTGTCCCGCCTGTTAACTTGCCGTGAACTTTCCTCCAGAGCCTTCTGTTGAAACCCACACCGCCCCCAGATGGTCCCACAATGACTCCCTGCTGCTAGCATTTCATCTTCTGGAGGGTTTGATCACAGTGCCCAATGGCTAAAAACACTGGCGTTATTCATAAAAACGTGCAGAAGGAGGGATTTGCAGCAGGATTTCTTTACCTGTTTCCCCACCACAAAACAGTGACACAAACAGAATGGGTCACGAGGGTCATGAGCTGCCTGGCCTGTAACGCAAACTCACAGCTTGACAAGTCAATAAAGAGCCAGTGCTCACCTCCCCAGCTGCACAGAGCCCCTGAGGTGAGCGGCAAACATGATGTGGGTATGTTGGCACAGGGAGATGAATGATCCTCGTCTTCGGCTATTGTGTGCAAAGCACTATGAAGCCAGCAGTCCAAATTATCAAAGCCTCGGTAACTGGCTGCAAAACTGCACGCGCAGCTCAGGAATCCCCCACCAGTGGCTGCTTGCTGACTCATGGAGGTGAACAGCCATTCGTCAATGGCAACAAATGCAAAATGAAGCCACAGGTAAAAACTACTCACAGGTAAAATTCACAAAAGTGAATTTTACAGAGACTTCTGAACAGGGAAGTTCTTCAATGTCTAAGAGGAAAAAAAACACTTTGACGAAAAAGACCATGTTCCTTACACCACAACTCGCTTTTCTTCTTCAGATTTCAGTTTTTAATCAATCTCAGAAATACCATCCACCTTCAGAAACAGATTCCATGTTGCATTTTAAACTAACTCCTGCGCACAATAAATTTTAAAAAAGAACACTGAGATTTCACAATAATATTACTATAGAACCTCATAGTTGGCGCTTGTGCTCTCTCTCTCTCTCTGTCTCTCTCTCTCTCTCTCTCTCTCTCTCTCTCTTTCTTTGCTTTCTTTTTTTG
>NW_007059683.1:0-4451 GCF_000164805.1 Carlito syrichta
TCAGCGCCGCCGGCTCGTCGCGGGCGCCACCCCTGCCCGGCTCTTCCGTCCGCATCTCCGCTTCTCGCCAGGGCCCGGCAGGCGGGTCCTCCTTGCTGTCCCCGTGGCGCAGATGAGAAGGCAGGCTCCCTTCCAGAAATAAGGGCCACGCAGCTGGAGGCTGGCCGTGACTAAGAGGCATCCTCCCAGGAGCGCAGGCAGCCCGCCAGGGTCGCCCCCTCCTCTCCCGGACAGCACCGGCCTACCACCCGCTTGACGCTGGCAGTGGCCGCACACCAGGGACGGCCGTGATGAGGGCAGGCGGCTGGCGCGCCTCGTGGTGCCGTGGGCGGGTGCCTGGCGCGTGCAGGTCCCTCACAGAACTAGGTGTGGCCGCTCCCACAGAAGCACGCCAGGGAAACGGAGCGGGAGAAGGTGGGCCCTTCGCAGGTGGGGGCCAGGGGATGCCTCCCAGGTAGAGCATTGGGCACACCTCACAGTTTGGGGTCGGGGGCACTTCCCAGGTGCACACCCACAGGAGGGGCATCGGGGACACTCCACAGGCCGGGGACAAGGCAGGCCCTCCCAGTCCTCCCGGCAGCCCGAGGCCACCGCGTCTGCCTGCCTGGGAGTCTGAGCACCCTCCTGCTGGCTGCCCCTGTGAGCCCCCGGCCCCAGCCTCCACTGCTTCCTGATCTTCCCTGCTCCTCCCAGCCTCAGTGTCCCCTCCTGGACAGGAGGCTGACCAGTCCCCATCCAGAAGGCTTGTGAGGAGCCAGCCAGGTCACCTATCACCAGGGCCCACCCAGAGCTGGCGGACGCCTGGCGCTTTCTCTGATTGCCGAGTGTCCAGGAACCTCCCTGTTCTGGGAATGTCCCCACATCTCGCTGTGGCCCCAGCTGGGTGGGGGCTGGGATGAGCGCTCACAGGCTGGACAGCAACGGAGGGGTCCAGGAGCATGGGGGGGACCGGCCCAGCCTCTTCCAACGCCCCCCCATCCTTGGAGCAAGGGGTTGGAGCCCCACTTTCCAGAGGAGAAAGTGAGACACAGACGGCCTATGACTCCCCCAAGGCCCGGAAGCAAACATCTACCCATCCCCCCTCTTGGTACACACAGTCCTGCAGTCCGATGGGGAGGCAGACACCACTCGGAGGAACTCATTCCTCCACCGCCGCCTCCAGGAAGCCCAGGTGGGCTGCACCACAGCCTGGCAGGGCCCTGGAGTCCCAGCTCTAGTTGTCACGAAGGCGCACCCTTGGTTGATGTCCACTGCCCTAGCTGGGCCCTAAGCTGGAGGAAGAGTGGGGAGGTTGTGACCCTGCAGTATCCCCAAGGCCCAGGCCTGGCATGTTGGGGTCTCCAGACACTGGACAGACCGCACCGCAGTGGGAATGCCGACTCCTAGAGCTCTTTCCTGCAGCAGGCCCCGAAAGGCCCAAGCCGGGAAGGGCCCAGGGCCACCAAGCCAGCCTCCTGCCTTGCAGACAGGGATGGCGAGGCCGGGGAGGCGAACGGCTCAGGTCCATGGAGAGGTGGTGCTGGGTCTTCTGGAGCAGCTCAGGCCTGGGCACTGACTGGAGGCAGGGGCTCTCCCAGCGGATAGGGAGGGGGTGCCCAGGCCACTCTGTGCTGAGCACTCAGGCCACTAATCTGGGCTGCTCTGTGGGGCTCGAATCCAGGTGCCAACGCTTCCTGCCGTGTGCCATCAGGCCAGCATCCACAGCCTCCTTGTCCATCTCGATGGTCCAGGGGCCTCAAGACAGCTCAAGGCCACCAAGTCCCACTGCCTGGAGGTCCGAGCCCCCTTCTGAGTGAGGGTCCAGCGGGTTGCTCTTTGCCAAGCACCTAGAGCAGGCCCTACCAGGTGTGCCAGGCAAGTGCCAGTCATTCACCCCCAGATGCCTCCACAGGTGAGGGAGGGTCTCAGCTGGGGGAGGGGGGCTAGCCCAGCCGCCAAGTGACCCAGAGCCCTGACCCCTACAGCCTCGCTCAGCAGGAAGCCCGCCCTGCCCATGCACCCTGTCACCTTTGGGAGCTGGGGAAGCAGGCCAGAGGGAAAGGGGAAGCTGAAGATGGTCCCCGCACGTGGCTTGTGGACCCTGCAGACTCCGCCCTGCAGGGCAGGGGCAGGGAGGCCAGGCTCTTCCAGCTGGCTCGCACTGCACCGCCAGTGGGTAAACAGGAGCGCTCCTGGTCAGCAAAACCTTCTGCCGCCCTCTGTGGCCACCGCAAGACTGCCCCGTAGACCTGTGCCTTCCATGAGTCGGGGCTGGTGAGGCTGTGACTTCAGCTCAAACTGGAAGGGGGGCCCCTTCCGAGCCATGCCGCCTCCTCCTGGGTGGTCTCAAGCCTTGATCCCCACTGGCGGCGGGAGGGCACCTCCCAGAGCCAGGCCTGCCTCTTGGGCTGCCCTTGGCTCAGCTTGGAGGAACAGGGAGAGGATTTAAAGAAGAAAGTACTCCATGGCCAGGCGCAGTGGTTCATGCCTGTCATCCCAGCACTCTGGGAGGCCAAAGCCTGAGGATTTCTCGAGCCCAGGAGTTCAAGATCAGCCTGGGCAACATAGCGAGACCCCGTCTCTACAAAAGAAAAGCAAACATTGAGCCGGCATGGTGGTGCTTGCCTGTGATTCCAGCTACTCGGGACGCTGAGGCGGGAGGATCGCCTGGGTCTAGGAGACCGAGGCTGCAGTCAGCTGTGACCATGCCACTGCACTGCAGCCTGGGTGACGGAGACCCCACCTCAAAGGAAGGAAGGAAAGAAGGAAAAGAAAAAAGGTTCCAATCCTGAGGAGGCCACTGGGTCCCTGGGGCAAGTGAGTCAGTCTGAGAAAAGGGAGGAAATGGTCAAAAGACATCCAGGGAGCAGGCTTGTCTGCAAGCCCCCAGGAAGGACCCGGTCTACACTGGGGCATCACGGGCTGACCCGAGGGGGTCCTTGTAGGTATCATCTCCAGTTTCCCGCTAAGAAAACGGAGGCACAAGGAGAGGCCTTATTCCTAGGGGTGGGGGCTCAGTCGGTATCAGCTGCTGTCACGGCGTGGCATCCTGGCCCCTCCACCCCAGCCCGCCTGTCCCCTGTGCGGGGACCGAGTGTGGTTCGGCGAGGAAGCCACTTGCCCAGGCCGCACGGCACAGTCGGAAGCCGAGCTTGGCCAGGGCGCTCCGGCCTCGCACCCCAGACTCCCTGAAGGCAGGCCGTGATTGTGGACCGGGTCGTTGACGGTAGGAAGGCAGGCAGGGCAGGAAACGGGGGTGGGGTCCAGCTGCATCCAGACATCGGGGCTATCTGCGCCCAGCTCTCCTCGCCACAGGATACCCAGACTGTCCCGGGACAGGACGCAAAGACAGTGGCCTGCCACCTCCCGTGGTGAGGTCTCGGGCAAGTTGCCTCACCTCCCGGGGCCTGTTTCCTCATCCACAAGCAGGGAGAATTTGAACGCCTGGTTCGTGCCGTTCTGAGCACACGTCCCAAAGGACACATGCCACGGGGCCTTTGTACACGCCATCCCCTCTGCCAGAGAAAGAGGAACTTTGAAGAGGATGGGCAGGGTGGGTGGCAGAGAGGGGGAGCCTTGGAGAGCCCAGGACTGTGAATGAATGAGTGGATGAAGTGCATTCAGACCCTCTCTGGCCCCACTCCTCAACACTTCCCTGGCCCAGGGCCCTCACCCCTGCCCTCCCACCCTCCTGTCCTGTGTCCACCGGGATAACTCCCTTTTGGAATCCTTCTCATCCTAGTGCACGCTCCTCTCCCGTGGAAGCCCTCCCAGCGCCAAGCCCGCCCCAGTCCTGTGCCCTCCCTGTGCCCCTCCGATCTCACCTCAGCCACACTGGCAGGAAGGAAGGTTTGTTCCTGAGTGTGCAGGCCCCACACACCACAGTGCCTTTGTAAATGCCATCCCTCTGCCCAGGGTTCTACCCTCTTCCCCTGGGGCTCAGCCTCCAATCACATTCCCTGGGTCAGTCCCACAAAGACACCCTCCTGAGTTTCCTGGGATCTCCAAGCTCCAGGACACACTCCTTTCACCGTTGTCATTATACATTCAGTGGTGATTGGCTGATTAAAGCCACTTGACCGAGGGCAGGTCTGTCTTGATCACTGTTGCACTCCAGGTGCCCACCGGAGGTCCTGGCAGATAAGAAGTGCCCAATATGCTGGGCACCGTGGCTCACAACTGTAATCCCAGCAATTTGAGAGGCGGAGGCAAGAGGATGGCCTGGGCCCAGGTGTTCGAAACCAGCCTGGGCAACTTGGCGAGACCTCATCTGTACAACAAAATGAAAAACAATCGGCCAGGGCTGACGCCACACGCCTGTAGTTCCAGCTACTTGGAAGACTGAAGCAGAAGGATCGCCTGAGCCCAGCGGGTCAAGGCTGCGGTGGCTCTGACTCAATAACAAAAAAAGAAAAAGTGCTCAATGTAAGCCTATTAAAGAATTTTGGGTGGGTAGATGGATGGATGGATGG
>NW_007059683.1:4561-6962 GCF_000164805.1 Carlito syrichta
TAGATTGGTGGGTGGGTGGGTGGATAGATGGGTGGATGGGTGGTAGATGGATGGATGGGTGGGTGTGTGGCTAAGTGGATACACCGTGCATGGAATGGATGATGGATGGACAGAAAGGTGGGTGAGTGAGTGGATGGATAGATAGGTCGTGGGAAAATGGATGGAGTAAGTGACGGACGGATAGCTGGGCAGATGGATGGTATCTGGATGGATAGGGAGGTGGACGGACAAGTGGGTTGCTGGTGGATGAGCATACAGGTGGGTGTATGGGGAGCTCTCAGTTTGATGTCTCTGAAATAAGACAGATCATCCAAGTCCCACATCACTTCAAAAGACGTCTCTGCCTTTTGAAATCTCCAGTCCTAGTTAAGGGCAGACAGAGTGGCTTTTGTCCCCCAAACCTTCCCGGGCATGGGCTAGAACCGCCGGCAGAAGAGAAGAGAAAGCACACCCCCCTGCTGGGAAATTCAGACCTGGGTCACCTCTGGGACGTGGCCTGGCAGAGGTAGCCAAGTTGAGGCCTCCCTGGGAGGTTTTACTGTGCTTGTGGGAAGGGTTGGGGGTTCCAGGAAGAAACGGGGGTCTCTCTGGGAGGCAGAGGCTCAGAGCTAACATAAAGGAAGGTCAGAAGAATAGAAGCCGGGGTGCATGAGAAGCTGGCATCAGCGAGAAGTGGGGACACTCAAGCAACCAGGAGGTCAGTCACCCTCGGGACAAGGGACATCGAGAGGGGCCAAGGAGCTCGGTGAGCCGCATGGGGACATTTTGAAAGAGAGTGCTGTGGCCTCTGGAGAGGAGCTGGGTGTCTCCAGGAGGGTGTGGACTTGATGGAGAAGGTGCAGTTGGGCCCTGGGTCAACAGGATTTCCAAGAGGGGCGCTCAGGCCTGGGCACTTTCGACCCCTGCCCACCCCTCTTCAGGGCCCCGTCCTGGGAGGCCATCTGGGTCCCTGGGAGACTCCAGGCCCCCCACCTGGAGACCCAGCCCATCCCCCGCTGGGAGACCCACCGCAGACTCCCACCTGCAAGACGCCCCCACCGGGAGGCTCACCCACCCCTGCACCCCCGCCCCGGGGGCCCCTGAATATGCAGGCACTCCTGTGGTCATTCTCCGGTTTAATTACAAACAGATTCCAGCATCCCGGTCGGTGGACAGTTGGGGTCAGGGAACTGGGGCAAGTCCCAGCCAGGCAGCCGCGTCCATGCTCCGGGGTGGGGTGGGGCTCCCAACTGTCCCCCAGCAACTGTCCTGGAGCGGCCTGGCTGCCCCCACCCAGGTGGCCCCTAGGCTGCCCACTCAAGGCAAGCACGTGCCTGGCCTGAGAGCCCCGAAGCACCTAATTCTCCCCCCAACTGTGCACCCAGTTTCTCCGCTGGGAAAAGTAGGCCCAGCCAGGCCAGGACTCCGTCTCCACACGGGGGCACCGGGGACCTCCCACTCTGGGGGTCCAGACCGAGGTCCAGCTTGGGCAGGACCCCAGACCCCAAGGCCAGGACCGAGGCAGCGACTGCTTGCTGATCGGTTTTCTTTAAAGGCGAGAAGAGGTTCCGTCTTTGGTGTGTATACCTCGCTCCAGGCAGAGGGCGGGCGGGAGGAGGGGTCTTGGCCGTCTGGGGCCTCCCCGGCCCTGCCCAGCCCACAGCGGCTGGAGGAAGGAAGGTTCCAGAGGCTCATGCGGAAGAAGGAGAGACAGCAGCGGTCCCGGCCCAGCCAGGGTCCGAGAGAAAGGCTGAGAGCCTGTAAGGCCACGCGGGGCGGGAGCAGGGCTGAGCGCCATCACCTGTGGGCAGAGGGAGGCCAGGTCAGGGCTGAGGCGGCGGCCGGCGGGCCTGGGTCCAGGGGAGCCACACCACCCTCCCGCCCCGCGGGAGCAGAAGGCTGCTGTCTCCAGGAGCGCCAGACCCCGGAGCGGCAGCAAAGGGCCAGGGCAGCCGGCGGGGCTGCAGGCCCGAGCCCTCGGGTCCTTGCTGTGTGACCCGGGGCCGTGCCTTAACCTCTCTGTGTTGTCTGCAAAATGAGGATGCTAATCCCATTGCCTGTCTCAGAACTGAAGGGCTGAGCCACTTCCCGGACGAAGCAATGGCTGCTTTAGCAGGTACTATTACTGCTTTTGGTGTTATTTCTGGGGTCACAGACACCTCCGGGGACACAGTGGGAGCAGGAACCGCCGGCACAAAGAGGCCATGCAGATCCAGCCCGGCGCCTCCTAGGACGGCCCCTGGAGCCCTTCCCCCGGCCAGGAACCCCGCCCCTCTTGGCCGCAGCCTGGCCGGGCTGGGGGCTGGGTGGAGGCCAGGGCTGAGTGGGGGAGGGGAAGCCCAGGGAAGCGGAGGCCGAAGGAGCCGGTCGTCATGGGGACGGGAGAGCAGCCCTCGGGGGAATTCCACAGCCCCCTCCGCTG
>NW_007059684.1:0-1653 GCF_000164805.1 Carlito syrichta
GTCTTGCTCTCATTTTTTAAAAGACTATTTTCCTTTATTTCCCCCCAAAAGCTACCACTCCTTTCACTGCAGTTTTTTTTTTACTCCACTTCTTCCCAAAGCAACTGCTTAGGTTAGAAATAACTACTATATTATTGAAGCCAGTAGTGAAATCTCAGTCATCACCCTACTACCTAAAAATGAATTCATCTAGACTCAAGGCATTAAATATCACCTAATATGCTTATAAAACCCAATTTTTTATCTCTACTCTGAAGATACAAGTAGCCAGTGCCTACTTAACATCTCTATTTGGATCTCTACTAGAAAATTCAAAATTAGTATTTACAAAATTGAACTCCTGATCGTCCCCAATAACTGCTTCATCCACAGTTTTCCATTCTGTCTAATAGAAATACCATCCTTTCACTTGCAAAGATAAAAACTGTAGAATGCCACTTGCTTTCTCTCGTAACCTACATCCAACCTATTATTAAATGTTATCAGTTCTATCTTCAAAATATATTAATTTTTCTACCACTTTGTACCTCCTGTACTACTACTAGTTTAGTCCAAGTCACCATTATGTTAAATCATCTCTCTGCTTCTATCCTTAAATTCCTACCCAGAGTAATCTGTTTGAATGCATCAGGAAGATTCTTTCTCCTCTAATCAAAATCCTGCAATGACTATAATACCCCACAAAATAAACTGCAAAGGCTCTCCACAAAATCTTGCCCTATGTTATCTCTCTGACCTTATTTCCTACTTTCCTCCACTTTAATCATTCTGTTCTTGCTTTATTGGCCTCATTCCTCAAATATACCAGGAAAGTTCTCACCCTGCACATTAGCTATTACATAGGCATGGAATGCTTTTCCGTATATGCCCCTATGGTTAAGTATCTTGTGAGATTCAAATGCTTGTTCAAATGACACTCTGTCAATGATCCCTAATCTGATACTCTATTTCAACTGGAAACAACACCCATCCTTCATGCTTCCTTCAAAAACCTTCATTCTCCTCACCCTATTCTACATTTTCTTTCTCTGTAGTACTTACCACAACTCACATATTAAATAACCTACTACTTATTGTGTTTATTTTTCATAATCTACCAATGCCTGCTAGAATGTAAGATCCACAAAAAATAGGATATTTATCTGTTTGTTTATTGCTATATCCTCAGCATCAAGAACAATTCCTGGTACACTGAATTCCTTAGTATTGAAATCAGCAAAAAACTATTTTTTGAAAAATATGTACTCTGAATCTTTTACCAAAAGTAAGACTAAAGAAATAGTCATTCATTGACTGAGAAATATATATTGATCACCTACAACTTGCTAGTCTGTAGACTAAAATTTAGCTTTATTTTTGCATATAGATCCTGGTGGAAGCCTAACTACTGTTCTCTATTTCAATCAGGTCTCCTCTCCTTCAACTTATCCTAAACATTTCTACCAGTTATCTTTCCAAACACAAGTAGTATAATGATACTCTTTTGCTTAAAATCTTCCAAGGCATCCCATTGCATTTTGAGATTCAGATGCTCAATTCTAGTCTAATAATATCCCTCCAAAACATACACACACACACACACACACACACACACACACAAACACACACACACACACACTCACTCTCTCTCTCTCTCTCTCTCTCTCTCTTCCC
>NW_007059685.1:0-5651 GCF_000164805.1 Carlito syrichta
CCTACAGGCAGCACTCACAGAACGGCCCCCTCCTCACACTCGCCCCCCACCCAGGGCAGGGTGGGGAGGCCCGCGCCTCTGCACACGCTTGGCGCCTCCCGTCCCTTCTGTCCCCAGATCCACTCCCGTCTCTGTAAGCAGAGCCCGCAGCGGGTGGGGCTGCTGCCGTCCCCATTCTCCAGAAGAGGAAACTGAGGTCTGGAGAGGGCTGCCTTCTCCCGGCCCCGCCGTGGGGCGTGGCTGAGGCCGGGAGCTGGCAGGCTGGCAAGAGTCTTGCTTCTAGGCTTCCCAGGTCACAGGACGCTGGAGCCATGCTGTCTGCGTGCACACCCTGGCGCCTCTTCCTGGCCTTGGTCCCTGTCACTTGGTTTCCTCGCCTGTGAAGCGGGAATGACGGTGGCGCACAGCTCAGGAGTGGGCTCCTGCGTGCTAAGTGCTTTGCATTGCAGGGGCGCACCGTGGGGGCGGCGTGGGTGTGGGCTGTCGCGCTGACGATGACAGCATTGTCCACCCGACAACAAGCGGCGGTGTTGGGGTGGCACCAGCGTGAGGCGGGGTCCTCTTCTGGCTGGAGGAGTCGGGGGCAGGAGGGTTCTGTGGCCACCTGGCCACTCAAGCTGAGTCTGAGCCCCGGGTGACACCCCCTCTGGCTGCTGGTCCTGCGTCACACGGGTGGCCCTGGGAGTGTGCCAGGGACCGGGCCCTCAGAAAATGGGGCTGGCAGGCACTTCCCTGCCCCCTGCCAGCTGCAGGGCTGCTTGAGGGAGGACGGAGCTTGCTGCCCGGTCCTAAGGGCAGGGTGAGTGCCCTTCTGGGGGGACTCTGTTTCCGTAAGCCTGCGAGGGTCCTGTGGGGTGTGGGACGGAGGGGAGTGGACTTGGAGGCAGACTGAGCGGTGGCCGGTCATCGCAGGGTCCCAAGGGACACGGAAGGGTTGGGGTGTCAGACTTCTCAACCCTCCACTTTTACCCCATAAGCATTCTGTATCAGGCTGGGATGGGGTGGGGACTTCCGCCAGCCCAGAACGCTTGGGACTTCTGGGGAAACTGAGCCTGGGATGGGAGCCGAAGGGGCCTCCCAGGAGATGGGCTGGATTTCGTGGAGCGAGACGGAGGGAAAGCCTGTCCTCACAACAGGAAGAGTGAGGCAAAACTGGGAGATGCGGGAGGGTGCTAGTGGCCCATGTGACAGTCTCAGGGCGAGAGAGAGGTGAGGCTGGGAGAGGCACTGGGGCCAGAACTCGCGGACGGATGTGGAGTGTCACGCCAAGGACCTCGGCTTTGTCCTGGGGCTGTCCGTTGCCATGGGGCATCTGTGGGCCGGAGAAGGCTCTGTCCCAGCCCACTGGCAGGCACACCAGGGTGGCCGGCCGGAGGATTCCCAGGGCCAAACCTGGACCGTAGCCCTCCCTCCCTGACCCCTGCTGTCCCCAGGAGGCCTCCAGTCGCAACCTGGTGACCCTGCGTGTGGACCCCAATGGCTTCTTCTTGTACTGGACCGGCCCCAACATGGTGAGAGTGGACCCTAGGACCGCTTGCTCAGGCCAAAGGCCCCCAGCCCAGACCCCACCCTGCTTGTGGGGGGTGGGGCCCCACTGCAGGCTGACCTCTCCCCGGCTCCCCACAGGAAATGTTCGGGACAGGGGCTGAGGCTGGGGCTACAGCCAGGGGGTGGCCACTCCCTGGCCTGGGTGGGGAGCTTGGGGGCTCTGGGCAGTCGCCCTGCGGCCTCTCAGACCTAGCCTGGTATCTGGTTTCCCCAGGAGGTGGACACACTGGACATCAGTTCCATCAGGGACACGCGGACAGGCCGTTACGCCCGCCTGCCCAAGGTGAGTGCCCAAGGTCCCAGTCCTGGGACCAAGTGAGGCCGTGGGAACTGGGACACGCCCTCCTCACCTTCACCTTGTCTGCTCAGGACCCCAAGATCCGGGACGTTCTGGGCTTTGGGGGCCCTGATGGCCGGCTGGAGGAGAAGCTGATGACAGTGGTGTCTGGGCCGGACCCAGTGAACACAGTGTTTTTGAACTTCATGGCCGTGCAGGACGACACAGCCAAGGTGGGCTGGAGCCCAAGCAGCGAGTGCCTGCCGTGAACCAGACCCACTCCTGGGCCTGGGCTGGGGCTGGGCACCCCTCGGCCCCCGACTCACCCTTGCCCGTGTGTGCTGACCCCCCAGGTCTGGTCCGAGGAGCTGTTCAAGCTGGCCATGAACATCCTGGCCCAGAATGCCTCCCGGAACACCTTCCTGCGCAAAGCGTGAGCCCCGGCCCCCACAGGGGTTGTGTGGGGCTTCAGGTGGGCGTACCCAGGGTGTGACCCCTTTACCGCCTCCCAGGTACACGAAGCTGAAGCTGCAGGTGAACCAGGACGGTCGCATCCCGGTCAAGAAGTAAGCACCCCTCCTCCCAGCACTGCCCCCCTGCCCGACCTTGGTGACCTTTGCCCCCCACTGACCCTGACCCTTCCCCTTCCCCCTGCATCAGCATCCTGAAGATGTTCTCAGCAGACAAGAAGCGGGTGGAAACGGCGCTGGAGTCCTGCGGCCTCAATTTCAACCGGGTGTGTGGGGTGGCAGCTGGGCGGGGCGGGGCGGGTGTCCCGGTGGGCGCCCCTTCTCCTGGGCCGGCTGCCCCTGGGTTCTCACCCCATGCTCCTCGGCACCCAGAGTGAGTCCATCCGACCCGATGAGTTTTCCTTGGAAATCTTCGAGCGATTCCTGAACAAGCTGTGTCTGCGGCCGGACATTGACAAGATCCTTCTGGAGATGTGAGCAGGGCCGGGCTCACCTCCCAGTGTCCTGGGCTCCGAGTCTGGTCCTGGTAGCCGTGTGAGGACAGGGCGAGCTGCTGGCTGGTCCCCAAGCGCCGGGCAGGGTGGTTGGGACCTGTCTGCCATGTGTCCCTGCTCAGGGCCGCCATTCCTGCCCCGTGATGGCCGGCTCTGGACTGTCCCTTTGCCGAGGCTGGTTTAATCAGCCCACCCCGCAGGTGGGAACCAAGGCGGTACGTGTCAGGGACCTGTCTGAGCTCATGTGGTGAGCAAGCACTGGATCGGGATTGGATCCAGGGTCTGGAAGGGGGTGTGGGCCGAGCCTGTGGCTGCTCCTGAGCGAGGCAAGGGAAGCCAACATCAGGCCAGGCTGCTGCCTCGTCAGCACCGAGCGGTCAGGAGAGCAGAGGGGAAACTGAGGCTCGGAGAGGGCAGTGCCTTGCCTAGAGTCCTACTCGGTGGGTACCAGAGCCAGGAGCAGGGCTAGGGGGCATTGAGTCTGCAGCCTGACTGTGCTTCCGGCCCCTCCAGAGGCGCCAAGGGCAAGCCGTACCTGACGCTGGAGCAGCTCATGGAATTCATCAACCAGAAGCAGCGGGACCCGAGACTCAACGAGGTGCTGTACCCACCCCTGCGCCACTCCCAGGCCCGGCAGCTCATCGAGAAGTATGAGCCCAACCGGCAGTTCCTGGAGCGAGGTGAGCCTGCGGGCACAGGTGGCGGTGCGGGCGGGAGGGGCCCCAGCTCACCGCGCTGCCCCCCCAGACCAGATGTCCATGGAAGGCTTCAGCCGCTACCTGGGCGGGGAGGACAATGGCATCCTGCCCCTGGAGGCGCTGGACCTGAGTGCCGACATGACGCAGCCGCTGAGTGCCTACTTTATCAACTCCTCCCATAACACCTACCTCACAGGTGAGTGGGGGCTGCCTGTGACCTTTGCCCTCCGCCCTCCGGCCCTTGCACTGCCCCCTCCTCCGGGGCACAGTTCTGGCTCATATGCTCGTTCATGGCCAGTGCTAGCGTGCAGACAGGGAATGAGCGGCCCGCCCCAGGGAAGCGGGGCTTCTCTGTCCCATAGTGGACAGCAAGCTTCCCTAGGCGAGGGCTGAGGTCTGCTGCAGCTGGGGCTGTGAGGAGCGCCTGGAGAGGAGACTGCCTGGTGCCTTGAGGAAGCAGAGAGGCTGGGCGCAGTGGCTCAGCCTGTCATCCCAGCACTTTGGGAGGCTGAGGAGTGTGGATTGCCTGAGCCCGCGGGTTCGAGACCAGCCTGGACAATTTGGCAAGACCTCGTCTCTATGATAAATCAAAAAATTAACTGGGTGTGGTGGCACACACCTGTAGTTCCAGCTACTTGGGAGGCTGAGGCAGAAGGATCTTCTAAGCCCAGCAGGTCGAGGCTGCGGTGGCAGTGAACGTGCCACTGCACTCCACCTGGGCAACAGAGTGAGACTCCGACTCAAAAAAAAAGCAGAAAGTGCAGGGAAGGATGTCTCATGCCTGTAATCCCAACACTTTGGGAGGCCAAGGTGGGAGGATTGCTTGAGTCCAGGAGTTTGAGAATAGCTTGGGCTATATAACAAGCTCTCATCTACAAATTAGCCAGGTATGGTGGCGCATGCTTATAGTTCCAGCTATGCAGGAGGCTGGGGTGGAAGGATTGCCTGGCTACAGTGAGCTGTGATCACGCCACCGCACTCCAGCCTGGGCGACAGAGAGTCTGACTCCAACAAGAAAAGCCAAAGGGAGGCGGGGAAGGCGGCTGGGGCAGGCGTGTGGTGAGAGGGTGGCTGTGGAAAGACAGGGCTGGGGGGGTCATGGGCGGCGTTAGGTTTTGTGAATAGGAGAGGGAGGCTTTCTGGAGGGTGTGAGGCAGAGGAAGTGATGTGACTTGGTGTGTTTCCAGGATGACGCCAGGTACTCTGTAGAGACTGGACTGGCGGCAGGGTGGGCCAGCGGTGCCCCGGCAGGACGGGGTGGAGGCGGTGCTGGGCAGAGATGGCGGAGGGGTGAGGGGAGGGAGGGACTGTCGAGGTCATGGAGAGCCCTGGTGTGCGTTAGGGATGACCCCTGCCCGTTCAGGCTGACAGCTGCCTGCTCTGTGTCCACTTAGGGTGGCACCAGGGATCGGGGGCAGCACATGGACCTGCCCTGGGGGCTTCCGATCAAAGTGGCGCTGGTTCCCCAGCGAATTAAGGAGCGATGGGGCTGGCCAGACAGTGTGTCGGGGCCGGACTGGGCTCCCACAGGGCCCTCCACGTCCACAGCGTGGCTTGGCTTCTGGGGGTCGGGCTGGCAGGGGCTGGGCGGTCGGTGGCCGAGCTGATCCGTTCCGGCCCACAGCGGGGCAGCTGGCCGGGACCTCGTCGGTGGAGATGTACCGCCAGGCGCTGCTCTGGGGCTGTCGCTGCGTGGAGCTGGACGTGTGGAAGGGCCGGCCGCCCGAGGAGGAGCCCTTCATCACCCACGGCTTCACCATGACCACGGAGGTGCCCCTGCGCGACGTGCTCGAGGCCATCGCCGAGAGCGCCTTCAAGACCTCACCCTACCCTGTCATCCTCTCCTTCGAGAACCACGTAGACTCGTGAGTGGGCCCTGGCAGGGACCCTCCCCCCACGTGCGGTTGAGCTGTCCGGGGACCTCCGACCCTGGGAACTCCCCCGACTGCCCCATGGACCTCGGCTCGTCCCGGGAGCCTCTGACCTCTGCCCCTGGCCGCACGGGGGGAAACATCAGGCCGAGATGGCTGAGTACTGCCGCTCCATCTTTGGGGACGCGCTGCTCATCGACCCGCTGGACAAGTACCCGGTTACGGGGCCTGGCCCCGAACTATGAAGACTACTGTTTATTTTGTTAAATAAGGCATTTGGGAGGACCCAATGA
>NW_007059685.1:5671-9799 GCF_000164805.1 Carlito syrichta
GGGGCAGGGGCTGCTGCAGCCGGCCCTGACCTGTCCATGCCCATCCAGTTGGCCCCAGGCGTGCCCCTGCCCAGCCCTCAGGACCTGATGGGCCGGATCCTGGTCAAGAATAAGAAGCGGCACCGGCCCAGCATGGGCACCCAGGGCAGCTCCGTGCGCAAGCGGCCGCTGGAGCAGAGCAACTCGGCGCTGAGTGAGAGCTCCGCGGCCACCGAGCCCTCCTCGCCCCAGCTCGGTACGGCCCGCCTTCAGCCCTGCCCGACCCCAGCCTGCCTGTGCGCCCCAGGTGGGGCGCCCCGGTACCCCAGACCCCGTCCCTCCCACCCCACTGAGCCCGACCCAGTCCCCCACCACCCTCTTGCCCAGGTGGGTTGCCTCCTGTCGGTGAGGGGTGGCCTCTGACCCTTGACACCAGGCAAACGCCTCCCCAGGCTCCACCCTCGGCTTCGGCCTCCCACCTCGCAGCGCTGCCCGTCTGGGTTTCAGCTCTGAGTGCTGGCCTCTGGCTCCATGACTCACATTCCCACGCTTTGGATGTGACCCTCAGGCCTTGGGCCTGTCCTGTGACCCCCCCGAGTCTGCCCACCCACTGGTTGTAACTTCAGCTGGCCTTTGACCTCTGACTTCCGAGGTCTGCCGCGCCTCCCTGATCCCATCCGGTCTCGTCACTGGGACCCCTCCTGGCATGAGGCCCTGCTGAGCCCTGACCCTCACCTTGTGATGCCACCCTCACCCCGCCGTTGAGGCTGCGGCTTTCTCCCTGGCTTCTCGCTCCACTGAGCCACCCACCTGCCTCCCTGCTGTCCACGACGCCAGACCTTCGCCTGTGACCTGTGACCCCTCTGAACTACCGCTGGGTTTTTTACCATCCGACCCCTGACCTCCGGCCTCTCTCCAAGCTGCACTGTCCCGAGCGTACCCCTTGCTGCCCCTGGCGTCGCCTCCACACGCACTGGGAGCAGCCCCTCCAGGCTTCCAGGACATCTGCGGGTGGTCCTGACCCCGACCCCGCGCCCGCCTCTGCAGGGTCTCCCAGCTCGGACAGCTGCCCAGGCCTGAGCAACGGGGAAGAGGTGGGGCTTGAGAAGCTCAGCCTGGAGCCTCGGAAGTCCCTGGGCGAGGAGGGCCTGAGCCGGGGCCCCCCCTATGCCCTGGGCCCCACCGACCGAGAGGACGAGGAGGAGGACGAGGAAGAGGAGGAACAGACGGACCCCAAAAAGCCGACCACCGATGAGGTCGGGCCAGGGGCGGGAAGGGGGTGGGTAGCGTGATTATATCCCAGGCAGTTGCTAGTGCCTGCTGGGAGCCAGGCTGCTGGGCTCAGGGGCTGACCGCATGCAGGACTGACATCATCCCAGCCCTACTGGAGTTCAGAATGTGTGTGTGTGTGTGTGTGTGTGAGAGAGAGAGAGAGAGAGAAGGTGGGAGGCGGGACCTTCTATCATCAGGCAGTGAAACACGTGTCTGGTTATGTTTACAGTGTGGACTGGGGAGAGTGAGTTAGGGTGCAAACTGGGACAGGATGGGAGTCTTCCCAGAGCAGGCAGACCCGAGAAAGTGGGACCCGCATGTGCAAAGTCCCAGTGGCAGGACCAGAGATGCCAGGGGTGGGGGTCTTGTCACGGGGAGCATTGAGGAGTTGAAGGACGGCACAGAAAGGTCAACCTGGCAGTTGTGGGAGGTCAGATCTGAGAGGGACTCAGAGCGGAGGAGGGTGCAGTCGTGGCCAGAGGTCACCATCGGGCTGAGTTTGAGGACCCCGTGAGCCACCGAGAGGGGGTGGCAAGGTGGTGAGTGCAGTTGGCTGGGAAGGGAGTTCAGGGCTGCGTGTGCACTTGAACCCCTGGGCTTGGGCGACGGGTTCCAGCTTCTGAGAATCAGGCAGGAGAGGGGCTCGGGGCACCTCGGGGAGGCCCGGGGGAGGCTGGCGGGGGGAGGACGGCCAGGGTCTGCTTTGTGGGGCGCCGCTGAGGAGACTACCGGCTTGGCCCTGCTGACCCTGGGCTTGGGGCCCACAGGGCACAGCCAGCAGCGAGGTCAATGCCACCGAGGAGATGTCAACCCTTGTCAACTACATCGAGCCCGTCAAGTTCAAGTCTTTTGAGGCAGCTCGAAGTGAGTGGGGTGAGGGGTGGGAGCCGGCCCCGCCCAGCCCCGCCAGGCCTGACACCCTCTCGCTGCCTTTCCCCAGAGAGGAACAAGTGCTTCGAGATGTCGTCCTTCGTAGAGACCAAGGCGATGGAGCAGCTGACCAAGAGTCCCATGGAGTTTGTGGAGTATCCTTGGGCGCTGTGGGCGGGCGACTGGGCCGGCCGGCTCAGGTGTTCCGCCCCAGTGACGCCTCCTGACGGGGCCCCGGGACTACTGGCCTCTGGGTCTGGGCTTGGGCAGGTCCAGAGGGTCTCAGGGGCCTGGCGAGGCTGAGGAGAAGCCCAAGGGGCTGTGTGAGCTCAGGCCAGGGGTGGGAGTCCCAGGAGCGCCGGGCTTGAGGCAGGAGGCGGAGGCCGAGGGGGGGACCTGGCACCCATGTGGCCCCTGACCGCCAACTTCAGATACAACAAGCAGCAGCTGAGCCGAATCTACCCCAAGGGCACCCGCGTAGACTCCTCCAACTACATGCCCCAGCTCTTCTGGAACGTGGGCTGTCAGCTGGTGGCACTCAACTTCCAGACTCTGGGTGAGCCTTGAGACCTTGAGCCTGCGGAGACCTTGACCCCTGACCCCAGCTTATGTTTTTTTTGAGTTGAGGTCTCACTCTGTTGCCCCGGCTGGAGTGCAGTGGCACCATCATGGCTCACTGTGGCCTTGACCTGGCCTCAGGCGGTCCTTCCGCCTCAGCCGGTCCTTCCGTCTCAGCCTCCTGAGTAGCTGGACTATAGGCCTGCGCCACCATGCCAGGCTAATTTTTTGAGTTTTTAGTAGAGATGAGGTCTCGCTGTGCTGCCCAGGCCAGTCTAAAAACTCATGGGCTCAAGCGATCTCCCTGCCCCCGCCTCCCAGAGTGTTGGGATCACAGGCGTGAGCTACCACACCCGCCTTCTTCCTGACTTCTGACCGTCATCCTGCTGGTCTGGCCAGAGCAGACCTCTGACCCCATCTAACCCCAGATCTCCGGGCGAGCCCTGACCTCGACTCACCCCCGTCCCACCCTTGGCGGTCTCCAGACCCCTCACCAGTCTGATCTCTCCCGGATCTGGACTCTGAGGCCATCTGACCCCGCCCCTGGCCCCGGACTTGGACGGTCCCTGGTGTCCCCCGACCCCCGTGTGGCAGGGCCCCGCCTGACCCCCGGCCTGCCCCCAGACGTGGCCATGCAGCTCAACGCGGGCGTGTTTGAGTACAACGGGCGCAGTGGATACCTGCTCAAGCCCGAGTTCATGCGGCGGCCGGACAAGTCCTTCGACCCCTTCACCGAGGTCATCGTGGATGGCGTCGTGGCCAATGCCTTGCGGGTCAAGGTGGGGCCGGGAGGGTGCCGGCCGGGTGGCCTGCGGGCGGGCCTCTCAGCAGCTGCTTCACCCTCACGGCCCCCTTCCCCCAGGTGATCTCGGGGCAGTTCCTGTCCGACAGGAAGGTGGGCATCTACGTGGAGGTGGACATGTTTGGGCTGCCCGTGGACACACGGCGCAAGTACCGGACCCGCACCTCGCAGGGGAACTCGTTCAACCCCGTCTGGGATGAGGAACCCTTTGATTTCCCCAAGGTGAGCCTGGGTACAGGCAGGTCTACACAGGTGGCGACTGGGGATCAGAAAACGGGGAGCCTGGGCGTGGTGGCAGACACTTGTCGTCCCAGCACTTTGGGAAGCTGAGGTGGAAGGATCTCTGGAGCCCAGAATTTTGAGGTTGCAGTGAGCTATGACTGCACCACTGCGCACGAGCCTGGGCAACAAAGCGAGACCCTGCTCTTGAAAAAAAAGTTAGGTTTGAGGGCGGTGATTCGTGCCTGCCATCCCAACACTTAGGGAGGCCAAGGAGAGAGGATCGCCCGAGCCCAGGGGTTGGAGGCCAGCCGGGCAACTTGCGAGACCTCGTCTCTACAAAAATCAAAAGTTAGCCGGGCGTGGTGGCGCGCGCCTGTGGTTCCAGCTACTTGGAAGGCTGAGGTGAAAGGATCGCCTGAGCCCAG
>NW_007059685.1:9954-10412 GCF_000164805.1 Carlito syrichta
CCGCTCTAGCCTGGGTGACGGAGGGAGACTCCGACTCAAAGAGGACAAACTGGAATGCCGAGGGGCTTCCCAGGCCTGCGTCTCGCGGGGTCAGGCCCTGGCTCCCTCCTCGGGGTGGGAGGAGGCCGAGAAGGTGAGGTCGGGGAGCAGAGAAGCGGAAGGTCCTGTGTTGCCTGTGAGGCGTGGACACAGCCTGCCCATTTCTGAGGCTGGAAGGACTTCCAGGCTCACGTGGCTCCTCCCCGCCCAGGGTCCTACATGGCCCAGGCCTCTGCTCCTGACCCGGGCTGGGGTGTGTGCTCCGTTCCAGACTCATGGCTCACTCGGCTTTTCTTTTTTTTTTCTTTGTTGAGTCAGAGTCTCACTCTGTCGCCCAGGCTGGAGTGCAGTGGCATGCTCATGGCCACCCTAGCGTTGACCTGCTGGGCTCCGGCGATCCTTCCGCTTCAGCCGTCCAA
>NW_007059685.1:11173-12018 GCF_000164805.1 Carlito syrichta
CCCCCCCAGGGTACCACTACGTCTGTCTGCGGAACGAGGCCAACCAGCCGCTGTGCTTGCCGGCCCTGCTCGTCTACACCGAGGCCTCCGACTACATCCCCGACGACCACCAGGGTGAGCTGGGTGTGAGAGGGCTGGGCCGGGAGCCTGGGAGTGGCCGGGAGTGGACCAAGGGTGCGTTCTGGGTCCCTGCTGAGACCCGAGCTGGCGGGCCGTGTGGCCTGGGCTCCATCTCGGAGACCCCCGTCCTCCGCCTCTCCCCAGACTACGCCGAGGCTCTGATCAACCCCATCAAGCACGTCAGCCTGATGGACCAGAGGGCCAAGCAGCTGGCCGCCCTCATCGGGGAGAGCGAGGTGAGCCGGGGCCGGGTTCAGGCTCGCTGTGGGGCCGGGGATGGTGGACGCCACTGCTGTGGCCTTGTCCGTTGCTGTGCAGGGTGGGGCTCCTGGTCTCTCTAGCTCAGTAGGCTTTGAGGCCCCGTTTGAGGTGAAGCACCCTCTGCATTCGAGAGCCTTCCGGTCAGACCTGGCTGTGCCTCCTCTGGCTCGGAGCAGGGCCGGAGCCGGGGGTGTGGGGTTTCCTGCTGCTTCTCCGGGACCTGTGAATCCACGGACGCTGGTGAACCGTGGGGGCCTGGGAGCCGCGAGCGAAGTAGCTTCCTCCCGTAGGAGTGGGCTGGGGAGGGAAGGTTCCCCGCGCCTCCAGACCCAGTCCCCGTGGGGCCTGCGGCAGGCGGGGGAAAGACGGCTGCAATTAGGGCTGCTTGGAGCTGTTAGTGGAGCGGCTGGTGCCCACTCTGCGGTTGTTTCCTCCGTTGATTTAATCAGGAGCTGGGCAGTGAG
>NW_007059686.1:0-1634 GCF_000164805.1 Carlito syrichta
CCTCGACCTGCTGGGCTTAGGTGATCCTTCTGCTTCAGCCTTCCAAGTAGCTGGAACTACCGGTGCGTGCCACCACACCCAGCTAATTTTTAAAAAAATCTTTTTGTAAAGTCGAGATCTCGCCACGTTGCCCAGGCTGGTCTTGAACCCCTGCGCTCAGGCAATCTTTTTGCCTCCACCTCCCAAAGTGCTGGCATTACAGGCGTGAGCCAGTGTGTCCTGTGTCTCTGAATAGTTAAAAACCCCCTTTTGTGGTACAGGCAGAGCCAGTTCATCTACCTGCTTTAGATTGGAAACCTGTGGTGTAGCCACTTCCCCCAGGACTCATTTTTAAACGGCAGGGTTAGAGGAAGGAGCCTGGATGGGGCTTGGAGTTCTTATCCTTGTTTCTAAACAAACCCATGGCCATTTTACCGCGTGAATGGGCCTTCTCTGCTTAGGGATAAGCGCTGGGTGCATTGGCTATGGATTCTTTTCAGTTACGTCTTCTTCAGTGTCTTTTAAAAACATGGTCGTCATCTTGTTATTATGCATTTCCAAAAATGGAACAAAACCCTGCCCAGTCTGGTTGGTTTAAGGATGTGGCCCTGGGTATGTTTCCCATTCTTCCTTTGGGGACGAGGCAGGTAAATGGGACAGAAAGGTTGAGGCAGTTCTGAGACCCTTGCGGAATCAGTATGGAAGGATGTGGTGACTTGGGGGGGGACAGGGGGAAATTTGCATCATTAATTAGGAATACAGATTTTGGCATGTGATTCTTTAAAAGACAAGCATTAGGGAGAGTGAAAAGCAGAGAGGAAATTGTTTCCCAAAGGATTTTTGAAGGCATTTCCCTTCCCCCCCTACTTGTGTGTGACCTATTTATGTACTTCAGAGTGTTGATGTCAGAGCATTTCAAAGGGATATTGTATGTCTCGACTGGTAACTGCCTTTAAATAGGCTCCAAATATTCCCTCCTCCATTAACGATCAGCGTGGTTCCCGCCACGAATGGAAGTGGTCACAGAATGTCTTAGTCATCCTGATGACTAAGGCCATTCTCTCTCCGGCTTAATTCTGGACCCTGCTTTGCAGCGACTGGAATAGAAGCGGCAAATAAAGCTAACCTCTACCGAGAACCGGCTCTGGAAAGGAATGTCTTTGCAGTCTGAGAAATGTGTCTTAAGGTGAGACACTGAGTCCGGGCTGGGGAGAAAACCCTGCAAAGCGAGAGTCTCTTGACCTACTTGTGATTGAGGGTTTTGTAGGGGAACCATTCCCTGCCCCATCCGCCTGTTTCTCTTGTGGGATTAATCATTTCCTTTTGACCTCGAGCTCTGCCCCTAACATGTTGCATTGATCAGATCCCGAAATCTCAAGTCCCTCTCGCCCCCACCACCCACCCCATTCTAATTAGAGACCCTGAGGTGTGTGGGTGGGGGAGGGGCTCCAACAGGAAGGTTATTTTCTGCCAAAATGCACAAAACAGATAGCAGTGGTTTTTGAAAACAAGTCTCTCTTACCTTACTGGGTTTTTATTTATTTATTTTTCTTTTTGATAAGCCTTCGTTCTCAATTCCTTCCCCACTTCCACTTTTGAGAAAAAAAAATTTTTTTTTGAGTCGGAGTCTCACTCTGTTGTCCAGGCTGGAGTGG
>NW_007059687.1:0-10704 GCF_000164805.1 Carlito syrichta
AAAAAAAAAAAAAAAGAAAGAAAGTAGGGACTCAAAGAGATTGTACATCCATGTTCATAGCAGCATTATTTGTAATAATCAGAAAATGAAAGAAACCCAAATGCACACTGACAGATAAATAAGAAATATCTATAAATGGTATTACAGAATATCCAAGATATATTGTTAAGTGAAAAAAGCAAGGTAGAAAAGGCAAACAGCATGATTCAGTATTTTTAAAAGGGAGAAAGAATATAGATATGTTACAGAAACATTTTACATAAATGTTATATTTAGGTTTTTAAATGAAAGGATAGATAAAAACTGTAAAAAATGACTACCTTTAGGGGAAGGAAAGAACAAGGTAGAGGTAAGAAGGATAGAAAACAGACTTCTCTGAATGTACCTCACTTTATATGTACACTTCCTAAAACATAATTATAAATTTAAATTTTAAAAAATGTTAAAGTAATTCTTTAAGATCAAAATGAAACATATGAATCTATGTAATTGTGTTTAACCACATGAAGAAAAAGTATTTAAGTGACTTTAAAGTACAATAATTTGACTGTACATCTTTGGTGAGAGATATCCCTAAGAACAAAAAGCAGTACAAAGAAATCTTAAACTGCTTTTAATAATCATAGTAATAATATTGTTATTATTGTTCTGAAACTATATATGTTAGTAAAAAAACTTCAGTATAAAAGAAAGAAGCAAAAATAAAGTTAAAGATGTTCAATAAAAACTCTGTAATAAGCCAGGCTCGGTGGCTTAGCCTGTAATCCCACGCTTTGGGAGGCTGAGGTGAGTGGATTGCCTGAGCCTGCGGGTTTGAGACCCGTCTGGGCAACTTGGTGAGACCTCGTCTCTACAATAAATCAAAAAATCAGCCAGGCATGGTAGCGCATGCCTGTAGTTCCAGATACTTGGAAGGCTGAGGCGGAAGGATCGCCGGAGCCCAGCAGGTCGAGGCTGCGGTGGCTGGGAGCAGCCTCTGCACTCCGTTCTGGGCTACAGAGTGAGACTCCAACTCAAAAAAAAAACCACACAAACACAAAAAAACTCTGTAATATTTTTTGAACTGAAAGAACTAGTATAGGCTGCATGGTGGCTCACCTCTGTAAACTCAGCACTTTGGGAGGTCAAGGCAGGAGGACTGCTTGAGCTCAGGAGTTTGAGAACAGCCTGGGCAACACAGTGAGACTCAGTCTCCACTAAAAATAAAAATAAAAAATAAAAATTAGCCAGGCATGATGGCATGCACCTGTAGTCCTAGTCACTTGGGAGGCTGAGGTGGGAGGATTATTTGAACCCAGGAGTTCAAGGTTGTAGTAAGCTATAAGCATGCCACTGCACCCCAACTTGAGTGACAGAGTGAAACCCTGTCTATTAAAAAAAAAAGTAACAGTATAAACTTATGACAGACTTTCTCTTAAAACAAAACAAAACAAAAAACAGTTTTTCTAGCTGCATCCATGAAAAAGTCAAAAAATGACTAACTTAGTATCAATAAGCTTAGCACCCAGACAGTAGTTTCTAAATATCATTCCAACTAAAAGAATGCTCCCTAAAGAAATTGATGATTCAAGGTTTGAGGCAGACTTATATAACTGAGCTTGGATCCTACCAAAAAGAAAAGAAACTCTTAAAGACCACCAGAGTAGTGTCAAAAACACTCAGGACCTCCCAGGCTGGAGGATCCTACTACCAAAGGTAGGACATTCTGACCCCAATATGAATAGTAACTGTGATAGATTAAAAACACATCAAACATGTTAAAAATCTACGAGTTCATAATGAAACTTTAAAAACAAACAAAATCCCTCATAGGTCATCTTTACAGGATACTTGGAAATTAACTCATTATTCTAAAAATTATAAATAAAGGGAAACAATCAGGTGTTTATCCCATCTTTGTAATATAAACTGTACATGAAAGTAATTTTATAGTCTATGAAAGGACATTTCTGAGTATTCCAGCTGATAAATAAATGAAGAAAGAGTGATAGAATTAGAATGTCACCATCTTGCAAACTCCTAGTAAAATTACTGACCTGGGAAATCACTATTGGCTGCTAACATTATAAAAGAAGTAACAACCTAATATTACGTGCTTTCTGGCAAGAGTATGTTAACTACCTATGAAGTATTCTTTCCAAAACAAAATAAAGCAAAGAAACAAACTAGAATCTAATCAAGCCTCTACACTGCCTATTTACAAAAAATAAAAGAGACAGAGTATAATGGTAAACAACACCACGGACACAATCAGCAAAATAAAGAGTATGGAAAACTCTATAGGACAAAGGTATTACAAGAAAAAAGGGGGAAGGGAAATAGAAGAAAAATCTAAAAATTAAAAAGAGACTTATGAAACATATCAACTGACTTATGAGCAATATACAAACCCTGATTTGAAAAACAAACACAAAAAAATGAGAAACATTCAAGAGAAATTTGAACACTGGTTTGATACTTGATGACAAGGCAGGAATAAAGGCACTGTGTTTATATAATTTGAAAGAGTTCTTACTTTTCAGAAAAATACACCAAAATATTTATGGATAAAATTTTGAATTTGGGATTTGATTCAAAGAAACCTAGTTGGGTTACAGTCATAATAAAATAAGACTAGCTACAAGTTGGCAATTTTTGAGGTAGATGAAGGGTACATAGCAAAAAAGAAAGAAGAAGGGTACACAGCATTCACGATATAATTCTATCCCTATCTATATAAAACTGACATTTTTCAGAATAAAGTTTTTACATAAAAAGTTAAAATGGGCCGGGCTCGGTGGCTCAGCCTGTAATCCCGCGCCTTTGGGAGGCTGAGGTGAGTGGATTGCCTGAGCCCGTGGGTTCCAGACCCGCCTGGGCAGCGAGACCTCATCTCTACAATAAATCAAAAAATTAGCTGGGCATGGTAGCACGCACATGTAGCTCTCTTCTATGACTACTAGAGTCATAAATCCCTGATAATAAGTGGCTCAGTAAAGATAGCTACTGACAATTTGTTGATTATTGCTCCATGCTGGACTGTTCCCAAAAATTCACTTTACAATGTGCATAGTTCAAAATGGTTTGAAAAACTCAGAAATGAAGTCTGTTTTGTTTTGTTTTTTCCTGTAAAGCCACCGATACACGGGGGGGGGGAAGTGGGGGAGAAAAACATCAAGTTTTTACAAATTAGGAAGATTTACTGTGTATGTTTGCAAAGAGATACGTGTGTTTTGGAAGGTAGAGATAAAGAAATAAACATATTAGAGGCTAGGCACAGTGGTTCAAGCCTCCCAGCACTTTGGGAGGCGAAGGTGAGAGGACTGCCTGAGCCCAGGGATTCGAGATCTGCCTGGACAACTTGGTGAGACTATTTTTTAAAAAATTAGCCAGGCATGGTAGTGCACCACTGTAGTTCTGGCTACTTGGAAGGCTGAGGCAGAAGAATCGCTGGAGCACAGCAGGTCAACACTGGGGTGGCCATGAGCGTGCCACTGCACTCCAGCCTGGGCGACAGAGTGAAACTCTGACTCAAAAAACAAACATATTAGCAAGAACCTTGTTTTCTTTCCTAGCTCAATTAATTGGCACTTATTTCATTTATTTAAACATGTCCCTACTTCGGTCAAAGTACACAGTGGAATCTTCTAGACACAATGTGAGAACATTCAGCTTGTTGACTGTGAACAATTAAATTAAAAATAACACAGATTATACACTTTTTCTCATTTTTGGCAAATCTAGATTACTGCCCATATACCATTCTATTCCCGACACTAATTTTAACTCCACATCAGTTAAGAAAAAAAGGGACTCTAACCAGGAAGGCTTAAAGCCTGTGCCTGGTGAAAGATGCTACACCTAGGAAATTGTCTTTGAATTCATTCAGTCTCACAGTGAACACTCAAGAAAGTTCTGGGATTGCTCGCTCCAATTACTGGTTCCTGGTAAGTAGGTTCCTGGATCACTAGAGGGACAGAGGTGAAGGGCGTCATCACCAGCACCGAGCATGTTCTGCTGTCCACTGAGTTTCGTGTCTTTTTTGTCTGTGGCATCACTGTCTTGACAAGAAAACCATGGAATAACAACTGTCCTCAATGTTACTTCAAGTCAGTAGAGCATTCTTTTAGAAACTATTTACTCACTGAGGTGCTCTCCCTAGAAAATCTGAAATTCAAACAGAGGCAACCCCATTGCCACTAAAATATCTAGACTACTTGGGCATATTTGAGAAGAGAGTATAGAGAGCCTTCCATGCCATCATTATGAATGCCCCATGAACCTACAACAAGGGATACAAGATCAATGGAGCAAACACATCCTCTTTCTAGTACTTCCTTTTAGTTAACTTAGAAATGGAATTTGGGCCGGGCGCAGTGGCTCACGCCTGTAATGCCAGTATTTTGGGAGTCAGAGAAAAGAGGACTGCCTGAGCCCAGGAGTGGGCAACTTGGTGAGACCTTGTCTCTATAATTAAAAAAAAAAAATAGTTGGGTGTGGTGGTACATGCTTGTAGTTACAGCCACTTGGAAGGCTGAGGTGGAAGGATCACCTGGGCCCAGCAGGTTGAGGCTGTGGTAGCCATGATCATGCCACTGTACTCCAGGCTGGGCAACAGAATAAGACTCCAACTCAAAAAACAAAATAAAATAAATGGAATTTGGAGTAGAATTAACATCTGTGAATCACCTACTGTGAACCATCCATTGTGCTAGCTACTTTATAAATCTCTCATTTAATCCTAACAGCTCTTCAAGGTGCTTTCATTACACTGCCTTTTCACAAATGAAGAAAACAAAGATTGGGAATATTAAGTAACTTGTCCAAAGTCTTAAAGTAATGGTATAGCCAAAAATTAAACTCAAATCAGTACAAACATTTTTATGACTTGCTTCTAACTATTCTATTTGTTTTCCACAGGAGTTATGACACATTGACAAAGAGAAATGTAGGTAATTCTAATTCAATATTTTTTGTGTGTGAGAAAATTAATAGCTTTAATATATAGCAAAGATTACCGTGCTTGGAACCAACTTACTGTATCAAACTAATACTCATTTTCACATATCCTAATCTGACAGTCTACTCCAAGCCTCTCTACCAGTTAGACCTTGTATAGTCAGAAAAAGAAAGAAAATGTTTTGTTTGATCTCCAGAATTTTCAAATACTTGGAATATATAAGATGCCCTCCTTATTTCAAAATCTATGAATAATCTTACAAATTTTCCCAGATAGATTTATATTCATCTACCCCAAAGTAATGAACTGTTGAGTTTTACTATAAAATGAAGAATTCCAAAATATGCAGGCTTCCATTTGCTGAAAGCATTATAAAAATGGATTAAAGACGAAAGTATAAAACATTCCCTCTAGCCTGGCTCGGTGGCTCAGCCTGTAATCCCACGCCTTTGAGAGGCTGAGGTGAGTGGATGGATTGCCTGAGCCTGCGGATTCGAGACCCACCTGGGCAACTTGGCGAGACCTCATTTCTACAAATAAATCAAAAATTAGCCAGGCGTGGTAGTGCACGCCTGTAGTTCCAGCTACTTGGAAGGCTGAGACGGAAGGATCGCCGGAGCCCCCAGCAGGTCGAGACTGCAGTGACCGGGAGTGGCCACTGCACTCCAGTCTGGGCAACAGAGTGAGACTCCAACTCAAAAACAAAACAAAAACAAAACAAACAAACAAATAAAAATCCCCTCTAAATTACAACATGCAGCTGCATTAACATGAGAACATGGATAAATGGAAAAGGCTATCACTTACATGTAGAGTACTTACTGTGCACCAAGTACTTTATACATGTATTTTCACTCTGTACCTTACAAAAGCCTCTGCAATTATTAATAGCAATGATTTACAAGCAAAGAATCTACGGTGAGACAGTTCATATAACTTGGTCAAAATAACACAGCTAGAAACTGGTAAAGCTAGAATTCAAATTCAGGTTTGTCTAACTCCAAGGCCTATGCTTCTTACTGCCACTGTTTACTGCCTCCCAGTTCTTATCTGGTAAATATATCTCTCCCCTCAATTCTAAATCCATTATAGACATATACACACATGCTTATTTAAACTTATTAATTTTCCACTAATTTATCCATAGTTTCTAAATTTTAAATAGTTTCTAAAGTAAAATCATTAAGAAGTACCTGAAGAACTACCATTAGAAAAATTCAGATTGGGCAACAAATTTTCATAAAATTCTGAAGATCAAGAACTGATAATTTACATGACAAAAACTTTTTCATTGCTTAGAATTCTTAAATTGATATTAACATGGTATGACCAGGAAATCATTTTAAGAATTTAAGAAAATTCAAATACTTAAACCTAAAGCTTGAAGAGAATGGCACATTTTTTAAAAATTACATTATAGCTGGGCACAGCAGCTCAAGCCTGTAATCCCAGCACTTTGAGAGGCAGAGGCAAGAGGATTGCCTGAGCTCAGGGGTTCAAGACCAGCCTGAGCAACATGGCAAGACCTCATCTCTACAATAAATCAAAAAATTAGCCAGGTGTGGTAGCACATGCCTGTGGTTCCAGTTACTTGGAAGGCTGAGGCGGAAGGATCACCTGAGCTCAGCAGGTCAAGGCTGTGGTGGCTGTGAGTGTGCCACTGCACTCCAGCCTGGGAGACAGAGTGAGACTCCAACTCAAAAAAAATTTACATTATATTCAAGGCTTAATAATTGAATTGAAAATATTACCATATTCTGCTCTTTAAGGTTTTTTGTTAGCTGAATAACAGAAGAGATGTAATCATAACTGGGAGAATTTAAATTTCTGAATAACTATTATTTTCCCCATGTTCCACTATGACAAATTTATTTATAAAAGTATAATGTCTAAAAAAATAAGTCAAGAGTAACATTTCCTGTTGTTTATCAAACACATTCACTAGATTAATTGACAGGGCTACATAAGAGTCATTTTCTAGCCAGGCTCGGTAGCTCAGCCTGTAATCCCAGCACTTTGGGAGGCTGAGGTGAGTGGATGCCTGAGCCCGCGGGTTCGAGACCCGCCTGGGCAACTTGGCGAGACCTCATCTCTACAATAAATCAAAAATTAGCCAGGCGTGGTAGCACGCGCCTGTAGTTCCAGCTACTTGGAAGGCTGAGGCGGAAGGATCGCCGGAGCCCAGCAGGTTGAGGCTGCGGTGGCCGGGAGCGTGCCACGGCACTCCAGTCTGGGTGGCAGAGTGGGGCTCCAACTCAAAAAAAAAAGAGTCATTTTCTAAGAAAGGTTATAGAATAAGTTAAGTCTTACCTCCATTGCTAATGCTGCTGTCTGTTGGTCATAATGATTCAGAAGATTAGGCATGAAGGTTGTATTATAAGGCAAATCTTGGCACATCCTCAAGGTAATAGGTTCACAAGAAAACAAACTGTGCCCACCTATATGCTGCACAAACATAGTCAAGGGCCAAAGATAGAAGACAATCCAACTCAAAGCCATCCTTCCTGGATGTGAATGAGATTTGAATGAGCAGGCCTACTCAATATGTATTCCAGATCTTTATACACCTGCAGGTCTCAGCTCAAAAGTAACTTCTGTATCTTATTGATAGATCTTCAAACAGTAAAATGTTCTTCACACCATAAGAGGTTTGTCAGCTTGGTCTCACAAAAGGCATTTGTTTTTGGTTTCACAATACGGGAAAATGACATCATCTTGTTTCTTCTTTTCATTTTATTACATAGGGTACATTTGGCCGACATATGAAGTTGATCAACCACATTCCCAAACCACAGATTCCATCTTAGAAGAAGAGTTATTTCTTCCTTTGGTTGAAATATCTGAAAAGCATTGTTATAAAAATAGGAGAAATTAGTCATTTCTTCTCGAGATACTGTGGACTTAATACTAAAATCTGTAATGAGAAGTATCATATTGACCTAATAGATAACAATACATGGATACTTTATAAAGTTATAATATAATTTTCCTATTTTATCATTTATGCTATAGATATATACTAAAATAATCCTTAAACAGCATTTAAAGAAAAATGTATTTTTTTCTTCCCACAGTTATTTATATAACACATGGCTTGACTTCTCATCTATGATAGCAATTTTTCACATCACAAGATATAACTGGTCCAGTTTTTAAAATTCTTATGCTGTTGTCCTACATTTTACTTGAATGATATGTATTATATATATAACCTAAATTATTAAATTTAAAATGTATACTATGTGTTTAAATTATTAATAGTATGTTTTTACATTGGTTGACTTGGCAGAGGCATCTGTGAAAGTGGTCTGAAAAATAAAAGATACTGACTCAAGCCTCTTACTAGCCATGTGAATATAAACACACCACTTAACTTCTCTGAGCTCAGAATTTTCTTCCTGAAAACGATTCCAATACCGTCTCTCTCACAGTGATGATGTATAAGTGAATCATGAGATAATGTATGCAAAAGTAATTTCGAAATAGTAAAGCAGTATCAAACAGGTATTTTTATTGATGTATTACAGTCGATAAAAATGCTACCTCTAAAAGTAATAACATCATCTTTTTAGATAATGTAAAAACTTAATACCATAGATGTAGCCCTAAAATTAGAAATATTTAACCAACAAATGGTCATGACACATTCCCTGGCTACACAGAGAATAAAAATCAACCCTAAGAAGTAACAGCAGAAACAGGAATAATTCCCAGTTATAAATTCCACTGAGCTTTACAATTTCTATCTTGCCCCTACTTTTCCAGGGGCAAAAATATGTGTGACTAGGTATGGTGGCTCACACCTGCAATCTCAGCAGTATGGAAGGCTGAGGCGAGAGGACTGCTTGAGCCCAGGAGTTTGAGGCCAGCCTGGGCAACATAGCAAATCCTCATCTCTACAAAAAAATTTAAAAATTAGTCAGGCATACACCTGTAGTCGTACACTTGGGAGGCTGAGGCAGAAGGAGTGCCTGAGCCCACAAGGTAAAGGCTGCAGTAAGCCATAATCATGCCACCACACTCCAGCCCAGGCAACAGAATGAGACCCAACTTTGAAAAAATAAAGTGTGATTCTTAATTGGAACTGGGAGAGTATGGGTGGGGTGAAAGATCTGGTATTTAAAAAAAAGCATATTCTAAGCTACTGCATTTTGATTTGGTTTAGCAATGATGTTAACTTTGCTTTTATTTCACGCTCTTATGCATTAGATATTCTTGTGTTTTCTGTAGACAGCCTAGTTGGGAAAAGATGAGAAATCAGGTTCAGAAATGCTCAGAGACCCAAGCTAATAGGACAACTCAAATACTAGCACCCATGATGGCTTAGATTTTGAGACCTGGAACTGGTATGGCATAAGCAGAGAAACAAGCTGTCCTTCGCGCGTTAACTATCAAAGATTGGGACCTCTACATCCCAAACTTCAGTTACCAGGCAGAAAACTATTCAGAGAAATTAAAACAATAGCTGAATCTTCCCAATTTCTCCCTCTAGTTGGTGGTTTTGAGTGGTGGAAGGGAGGAACACTAAAGTTATAAGCAATCCCTGCTCAAAAAGCCTAAATCTCCCTATGCTCGACATCAGAGATTTCTGTGGCAGCTTCTTGGCCTGCCATACATTTTGTTCTCCATCATGTTGGCCCCAGAAATGTTGAGGTCTGCCTATAGAAAACCGATATTAACCATAGTTAAAAACATATTTAGGCTTAATTACCATGCAGCACAGTAACAATTATGCATATCATTAAATACGTGTCAAGTAACTGTTGAAAGTTTTATTTGATTATAGCATTAAAACATCCATGTAAACCGGGCTCAGTGGCTCAGCCTATAATCCCGCGCCTTTGGGAGGCTGAGGTGAGTGGATTGCCTGAGCCCGCGGGTTCGAGACCCGCCTGGGCAGCGAGACCTCATCTCTACAATAAATAAAAAAAATCAGCCAGGCGTGGTAGCGCATGCCTGTCATTCCGGCTACTCGGAAGGCTGAGGCAGAAGGATCGCCGGAGCCCAGCAGGTTGAGGCTGCGGTGGCCGGGAGCGGCCACTGCACTCCAGTCTGGGCGACAGAGTGAGACTCCAACTCAAAAAAAAAAAAAATAATAAATAAATAAATAAATAAAAATATCCATGTAAGCTCAGTCTTTGTAGTTTATTGCTTATGCAGCAATGTTCATCTGCTTGCAACTAAAAAAAATTAAAAGGAGCATTACTCCCTACTGAATATGTATACAATAATAACAAGAATTTCAAAACGCCATGTAACTAACTTATTTTTTAAGGAGTTACGGGTTTCAAATTAATGGTTCAAAGAAGACTACCACATAAAACTTGAGGAAGAAGCTAAGCAATACCTGAGTTTTTAAAGCCAGCGGAAATGTCCCCTTATTTTGCTGCCTACTCCATCTATTGTAGCTGCTTTCCTCTCAATTACTCCTTTGGCCTCACTTGCAAGTGAAGCTTCCTACCTTCTTCTAATAGCGCTTCCTTATGAACGACAACATCCAAATTACCATATATCAAGATGCTTTTGTAAAACCTACTATGTTAAGCTATGGATGGACAATAATCTTAATATAACAAGACTGTAGTTTACCATTACTAAAAGAAGGAAAAAAACCAGTGGAACCCAGTAAGACAAAAAACAAGCAGAGAATAGATCTTACTTAAAGAATTTTCATTTCTCCCAACATAGCAGTTCTCTAGTTGTTTTTTTGTTTTTTGTTTTTTTTTTTTTGAGTTGGAGTCTCACTCAGTCGCCCAGACTGGAGT
>NW_007059687.1:11247-12455 GCF_000164805.1 Carlito syrichta
TTTAAAGATGTGGGGTACAATTCAGGATTAGGTACACAAGTGGTCATCATACAGGTAAAGTTTGGACCTCCCTTTGGTCCCCACTTTGCCTGGTTTAAGATCAGGTATCCTTGGGCAATCCCTTCAGGTCCCCTCCCACTGTGGGAGCTTTTCTGTCCTCTCAATAATCCTGCTTTCTAAAGATCAGGTACCCTTATTGATGTTATATTCTCTACCACCACCATGCCCAGCAGTATCCTGCTACTGCCAATACCTTTCTTATAGTACTAGGGTAAATGTTTAAGGTCCATTTATGAGTAGAACATGTGAGTTTTCTAGTTTTAAATGTAGCAGATTCATGGATCCTCCACAGGTCAAAGAAATCTGAATCCTGGAGGATGATCTGCATTCTAATGATTACCTAAGGTTACAAATGCCCCATAAGTCAGGTCTTGAGAAATGCCATCCTAAACAGAATAACTAAAAAGAATAAAGGTGGCCAGGTATGGTGGCTCATGCCTATAATCCCAAGGCCTAGGTGAGAGGACTGCCTGAGCCCATGGGTTCGAGACCGGCCTGGGCAACTTGGCGAGACCTCGTTTCTACAATAAATCAAAAATTAGCTGGGCATGGTAGCACGTGCCTGTAGTTCCAGTTACTTGGAAGGCTGAGGCGGAAGGATCACCTGAGCCTAGCAGGTTGAGGCTGCGGTAGCTGTGAGCATGCCACTGCACTCCAGCCTAGGGAACAGAGTGAGACTCCAACTCAAAAAATAAATAAATAAAGGTATATTTGCATGTAATTATATGTATAAAATGAATTTTAAAAATTAAAGCAGATAAAGGATAATACTTAAATAGAAAAATGGGAAAAGTACACACATTTACAACAGAAATAGCCAATAAACACATGAAAAGATATTCACCTTTATTAATAAAAAATGCAAATATGAGATAACACTTTTGCCAATAAGATGAAAAAAATAATGACAGAACACAGCATAGAAGAAAGTATGGGGAAAAGAACATTTTCAACATTTCAACATTTTCAAATATCACGGGTGGGAACATAAACTAGTTGGTACCTTAAAAAAATGGCTGGCAGCCGGGCTCGGTGGCTCAGCCTGTAATCCTGCGCCTTTGGGAGGCTGAGGTGAGTGGATTGCCTGAGCCTGCGGGTTCGAGACCCGCCTGGGCAGCAAGACCTCATCTCTACAATAAATCAAAAAA
>NW_007059687.1:12582-15148 GCF_000164805.1 Carlito syrichta
CAAAAAAAAAAAAAAAAAAAAAAAAAAAAAAAATGGCTGGCTACTTGTATCAAAAGCCCTTAATATGTACATAATTAGATTCAGCCAATCTATTTTATAATTTATTCTAAGAAAGTAAACAGTTATGATGCATAACCAAAATATTAGTGTAACACTGTTTATAACAATAAAAAACTGGAAGCAACCTAAAAGTCTATCAATAAGGGACTGGTTAAATAAATTATGATACAATCACAAATGGAACACTACATAGTCACTAGAAGTGATGAGCATAAACCTGTATCTATTGACAGAGTAAAACAGTAACAATAAGTAAAAAATTAGGTCAGTAATAAAGATATTCCATTTTTGTCAGAAAAGCGTATGTATGTATAATACAATAAAACTACTGTGGGTTGCCGGGCTCGGTGGCTCAGCCTGTAATCCCGCGCCTTTGGGAGGCTGAGGTGAGTGGATTGCCTGAGCCCGCGGGTTCGAGACCCGCCTGGGCAGAGAGACCTCATCTCTACAATAACTCAAAAAATCAGCCAGGCATGGTAGCGCATGCCTGTAATTCCGGCTACTTGGAAGGCTGAGGCGGAAGGATCGCCGAGGCCAGCAGGTCGAGGCTGTGGTGGCCGGGAGCGTGCCACTGCATTCCAGTCTGGGCACAGAGTAAGACTCCAACTCAAAAAAAAAAAAACAAAACTATTGTGGGTCACAGTGGCTCAAACCTATAATCCCAGCACTTTGGGAGGCAAGAGGATTGCCTGAGCCCATGGGTTTGAGACCAGCCTAGACAACTTGGCAAGACTTCATCTCTACAATAAATCAAAAAAATTAGGCAGGTGTGGTGGTACATGCCTGTCATTCCAGCTAGTTGGAAGGCTGGAAGGATCGCCTGAGCCCAGCAAGCCGAGGCTGTGGTAGCCATGAGCACATCACTGCACTCCAGCCTGGGTGACAGTTAGACTCTGACTCAAAAATAAAATAAAATAAAATAAAACTATTTCAGTTGTTTAAAAAGAAATTATAAATGCTCTATGGGATTTTATGAAAGAACCTATGACACATTATTTTGTGTATGGAATAATTAACCCTGCTAAATCTATAAATGTGTGCTGACCAGTTGACAGGAACAAATACTAGTTGAATGACTGGTTTATTGACTGCTAATTAAGCAACAAGCCAAGGGACACACTACTGTCCTATTACAGGCAGTAAGAAAAGCAAATAAGTGATGATCAATTTAGGGTGAGGAAAAACTAATTTTTTTTTTTTTTTGAATTGGAGTCTCACTCTGTCACCCAGACTGGATTGCAGTGGCCACTCATGGCCACCGCAGCCTCGACCTGCTGGGCTCCAGCGATCCTTCCACCTCAGCCTTCCAAGTAGCTGGAACTACAGGCGTGCGCCACCACGCCTGACTAATTTTTTTGATTTATTGTAGAGACGAGGTCTCGCCAAGTTGCCCAGCTGGGTCTCGAACCTGCGGGCTCAGGCAATCCACTCACCTCAGCCTCCCAAAGCTCAGGATTACAGGCTGAGCCACCGAGCCCGGCTGGAAAAACTAATTTTTAATAATAAAGAAAATCAGAGCCCAGGCTGGAGTGCAGTGGCACTCACAGCCACCCCAATCTTCCGCCTCAGCCTTCCAAGTAGCGGAAACTACAGTGTCTGAAAGAAGACAAAGAATATCCCTCCTGTTCCCACTGTAGTCACTGTGTAACCAGCATTAACTTTGAGGCAATCTTTAGATGGTATCTGAATTGGAAATGTGAAATGTTACTTGCATTTATGGGGTGTCAAGAAAACGAATTTAAACAGAATGATGAAATGAATACCTTTCTATGGAAAAGTGCAAACTGAAATAGAATTGCTGAACATAATCTTTTGTTGCAGAACCCCCCTGACAAGACCTTAGGGTCCGCTTTTTTCATTATCCTTTCTCCTGGGATTCTGTCAGCTTGCCTTGCCACAATCACCATCTTCTTCTTTTCCCACCTGAGTTCTTTCTACCACGCCCGACTAATTTTGATTTACTGTAGAGATGAGATCTCGCCAAGTTCCCCAGGTTGGTCTCGAACCTACGGGCTCAGGCAATCCACTCCCCTTGGCCTCCCAAAGTGCTGGTATTACAGGCTGAGCCACTGAGCTCAGCCAGGAATAAGTACTTTTAAACTTACACATTTCTATTTTTATGAATACAAACATCAGGAATTCGATATTCCCCAATTATTATTTATCCATTCTCTTTTGCTGACAAAAAATAAAAACCCTCAAAATAAAATCAACGGAGTATTTGTGCTGGAAGATGCAATAAAGGGAGGGGACCCAACCCTGAAAGACTCTTTTCCTGGGCTTGCTAAAAAGCCAGAACCAAAGAACTCAGGGATTCATTTCATCATTCTGTTTAAATTTCATTTTCTTAACACCTCATAAATGCATGTAACATTTTGCATTTCCAATTCAGATACCATCTAAAGGTTGCCTCAAAGTTAATGCTGGTTATACAGTGACTACAGTGGGAACAGGAGGGATATTCTTTGTCTTCTTTCTTTCTTTTTTTTTTTTTTTTTTTTTTTTT
>NW_007059687.1:15288-18183 GCF_000164805.1 Carlito syrichta
GCCCAGGTGGGTCTCGAACCCTTGGGCTCAGGCAATCCACTCACCTCAGCCTCCTAAGGCACAGGATTACAGGCTGAGCCACCGAGCCCAGCTTCTTTGTCTTCTTTCAGACACGTTTTCCAAGAATACGTTGCAAAGATTAGCAATGACAACTTCTAAATAATAGTTTCTTTCCTCAAGGAAAACACTCTGAATATACTCATTACTTTCCTTTTCCTAAAGTCTACATAGTCTTTGGCTTTTGTTCTCTATAATCTTATTATTTTAAAAGTAAATTCACTCTCAAAATATGGCCAGCTACAAGAAAGTTTATATAGCTTCGTCTTTAACTCATAGGATCTAAATTGCTATTAACCACAGGGTATCTCTTTTCTGAACTTTCCCACTTCATCTCTCTAATTTTAAAATCCATCCTGTCATCTACCGATTCCAACAAACAACCAAATCTTTCAATGTGTTTAGTGATGGGGCTTAACATACACAAACACAAAAAACAAATCCCTGTAGGCTCAAAATTTAAATAAAGAATACGTATCAAAATCCAGTCTAATTTACAAACTATTAATAAGACTAAAGATCATTTAAAATTAATCTGAGCCGGGCTCTGTGGCTCAGCCTGTCACGCCTTTGGGAGCCTGAGGTAAGTGGATTACCTGAGACCGCGGTTTCGAGACCCACCTGGGCAACTTGGCGAGACCTCATCTCTACAATAAATGAAAAATTAGCCGGGCGTGGTAGCGCACGCCTGTAGTTCCAGCTATTTAGAAGGTTGAGGTGGAAGGACCGGCGGAGCCCAGCAGGTCGAGGCTGCGGTGGCCGGGAGCGGCCACTGCACTCCAGTCTGGGTGACAGAGTGAGACTCCAACCCAAAAAAATAAATAAATAAAAATAAAATAAAATAAATCTGAAAACAAAATTGGAGAGTTAGAAGATGATTAGATTCTGAACCCCGCCCCCAATCAGGTTGAAATTCTAGCCCAATTTCACATTCCAATTAAAATCTCATCAGAACATTCTCTAATATCAAGCATCTGCTTTGTTCCCTTTGCCAAACTTGTATGGTTTGTGTGCTTTGACTAAAGAATTACTTCAATGAGATACAAATTTGGAGATTTGGTTTATTAAGCCCACTAACCTTGTAATACACATCTCAAACTTTATTTGCAATGCGTTCCTTGGATACAAACTGTGGATAGTTTTCAGCATGAGGGAAGAAGGAATTCATTTTTAGCACAATAGTTAAAACCCTTTCCTAGCTAGTCAAGCGCTGTTACTCTTCAAACATTCATTCCCAGCATTACAGAAATACCACCATTGAAAACCTCATTTCTTTCCTCTAGTCCTGTTACACATCTTTCTTCCAATCTATACTGAATAATTTTTCCATTAAGTATTTTCAAAGTCATTCTTTTCATTTTCTTTATTGCTCTTTTTGTGCACAGCTACAGTTTTAATGAGGCATAATTCTAAAGTTCTAAGGGTAAAAAAAAAAAACAAAAAACTTGATGCCAAAACCATTCACCCAAAATAAGGTAAAGACGTGGTAAGAACTGTTTCTCTACCACCTGTCTTCTAAGGAAAATGAAGTCCACAGCAGCCTAATATCAGCAAACCAACATGCTCAGAAGAAGTTTTAAGTATAAAATCTTAGCGTTTTATTGCCAAACTAATATGAAATGTAAGTTGGGTAGATATTTTTTCCTGAGGTGAACTGGGAAACAGACGACTTATTGTGAGCAAAAAACTCCATTCTCCTTCCTCAATGATAAAGCTTTCACTTTGTACTTATACAAAGAAAGAATGTGCACTTTGCTATTAAATTCCCCTCAACCCTCTCTACTTCGAATATCTCAGTCACAAAACTCCCCCAGAAATCCACTTCAATGCTCAAAGCACAAAACAAAGCTCAAAGGAATACAGTCGCTAAAACGAGGAAAGAACCTATCGTCCTTTCAACTCCTTTTATTAATAGGACACTGTTACAGACTTAGGAGACATGGAGAGAGAGAATATTAGTAGTCGTCGAGGAATAAAAGGAAAAAGAGGGTACAATGGTGGGCTTTATCAGTAATCTACTTATTTTCCTAACAGTTTCAAGCCATGAGGGGGTGCAAGGTAAGAGGAGGGCTACATCTTTTTTAGATTTAATCTCCAACTCTACCCTTCCAGCCCCACCCAGTCACTCTTTTACACAAACCCTTTCCTACTCTCCCTAACTAACTCTCCATCTTTTCATTTTTATGTTTCTTCCCCCTGGGAAGAAGAAGACAGTATTGACTCGTTTCAAAGTAAAGACAGAAAGCGTCATCTTCAGGAGTACTCACTTCCTGAGACCAGAAGCAAGGATTTCTATTCCATCTCCAGTCTGCAACGCCAAGACCCAGCACACCGCCAAGGGCTCAAAGAAGAGGGAGGGAGGGAGGAAACGTCCCCAGTGTCAGCCAGGTCTTTGTTTCCTTGCTCCTAGGATCTTGGCTTTGCCAAGTAACTCAACTCCCACAAATAAGCATTCCCGGCCTATCAAAGCTACTTCTTCTAAAATCAGATTTTGTTTGAATTCTTCCCCAGAGCAGCCACGGATGCGGCGGGTCTGCTTCCCTGCTGCGCCCACCCTAAAATCAGAAGGGAACCAAAATTCAAATGTTCATTTTACACCGGGCACCAAAAGTGGGGGGGGGATCTCTTTCACGGAGCTGATATCTTTAAACTTTAAGTCCCCTCCTCTCCCTCAATTAACGGCCTGGGCTTTTTGTTCTTAAAAAAGAAAAAAGAAATGCCCTCCTCCTCCCTCTTGCAGGAGGGACCCAACTCCGAGTCTCCCGAGATGTACAGAGCCCCCGGGAAGATGATGACACCGGACTCCTCAGAGTCGCCTGGCATCCCCCCAGCACCCAG
>NW_007059687.1:19036-38508 GCF_000164805.1 Carlito syrichta
GCGCTCCGCGCCCGACGGCGCGGCGGGGCCGGCCGCGCGCGCCCCGGGCTTCTCCGCCGGGCGCCCGCGCGCTGCGGGTTCCGAGCCCTGGAGGCGCTCGTCGCCTCCTCGCCTGCCGGCCCCCGCGCGGCGACTCGCGACCACCCAAGCCGGGAGGCCGTGGTCGCCAGACCCCCAGAGCCCGGGCTGAGAACCCGCGGGGCGACCTGGGGACCCGGTCGAGGGTGGTCAGGAGGCTGCGGGCGGCGGTGGCCCCTGGCCCGTGGCGGGGCTCCACGTCGAGACGTGGAGGAACAGGATCCTCGGCCAGGGACAGTCTGCGTCCTTTCTGCTAAGACCTTAGTAAACAGGGGGAGCTTGTAGTTATCGGTGGTGCCCCATTTTTGGCTCCTTAGGAAACGTGCCCCCTCTCCTTGTCCCCGTGAACGGTGTCGGACTTGAGAGGGTTCTTCGAGATCGTCTAAACCAAACCTCTCTTGTTTTGGACGAGGAAGATGATGCCCCAAGAGGTTAGATGACTTCAAGCCATGCCACGTTTAAACCGCAGGGTCTGGATTCATTCCAAACCAAACCTGTTTTTCTTTTCACTGCACCCTTTTTAGCCTGTTAGTCTTTCTCTTCTTTTTCGTCCCTCTTCATCCTAGACTTCGCGGATATCATTTTGTTCTGCTGGCAACACACAGGACTTAGAGTAATGTTGAATAACGTGAACGTACTTTTACCGTCTTTGAATGTACTCTTAAAAATGGCTAGGATAGGACATTTATGTTAAGTGTATTTTACGGTATTTTTAAAGGCCCTTGATAAACGTTAAGCAAATATTGAAGAGTATTGGTGGAGCTTAGACCTATAGTTTCACATCAGAAGGTGAGCTGTGTGAACGAGCTTAATAAATGAGATCTGAAAGGACAGTTTCAATTTTTCTAATAATTAAATTCTTGTGCAGTAACAATTTTGAAAAAAATGACAGTATTGATCTTTAGGTTGATTCTAGGAAGGTCAGTGTGTCCTGTGGAGCCAGTCAGCGTTGCCTCTGCTCTTGGTACTTGAGGGGACAGTGAGGGGAAATCTGTGTGTGCCAGATCCCTTATAGCTGGGAACCTCTGGAGATGTGCTGCTAGGTGCATTTTTATTCCACTTACACACCATCCTGTAAAGACTTTTGGGCATAGGACACATCACATCAGAGCACAACATCAGGAGGTAGGATTTATACAGAAATGATCACGAATGTATCAGCATAACTAAATTTCAGAAGTAGAACACTGAGTTAAAAATATATATATATTGGCGGGGCCTGGTGGCTCTCTCAGCCTGTAATCCCAGCACTTTGGGAGGCGAGTGGATTGCCTGAGCCCGCGGGTTCGAGGTCCACCTGAGCAACCTGGCGAGACCTCGTCTCTACAATAAATCAAAAAAATTAGCCGGGCATGGTAGCACGTGTCTGTAGTTCTGGCTACTTGGAAGGCTGAGGCGGAAGGATTGCCGGAGCCCAGCAGGTCAAGGCTGCACCCCAGCCTGGGTGACAGAGTGAGACGCCAACTCAAAACACAACAACAACAACAAAAACTATTAAGATATGTAAATAATAATGCCTCTTCAAAAAAACTGATCAGCTGGGCTCGGTGGCTCAGCCTGTATGTAATCCAAACGCTTTGGGAGGCTGAGGCGAGAGGATTGCCTGAGCTTACAGGTTCGAGACCAGCCTGGGCAACTTGGTGAGACCTCATCTCTACAATAAATCAAAAAATCAGCCGGGCATGGTAGCGCATCCCTGTAATTCCGGTTACTCGGAAGGCTGAGGTGGAAGGATCGCCGGAACCCAGTGAGTCGAGGCAGCGGTGGCCAGGAGCGGCCACTGCCCTCCAGTCTGGGCGACGGAGTGAGACACCAACTCAAAAAAAAAAACAAAAAACTGATCAATACTATATATTACTTATGAGGGCAAACACATATGTGTATATAATAAAAGCATAAAATTGGATAAGTGAGAAATGCAAGTAAATATACAAAGAAAATGAACAAGAAGGCTGCATACCAATTTCATGACATTGCCTCTAGGAAGGCAAGGAGGAGAAAGAGATCTGGAAAATACACAAAAGGAGCTTCTACTGCATCTGTTAAACACACCACAAATTTAACATTCAAAATAAAAATCTCCATGGAGATTCAAGCCTTTCCTTCTTTCCTTCCTCCTGTTCTTCTTTCCTTCTTTCTTGTTGGAGTCTCACTCCATTGCCCAGGCTAGAGTGCAATGGCATAATCACGGCCACCACAGCATCAACCTGCTGGGCTCAGGCGTATACTTCTGCCTCAGCCTTTCAAGTAGCAGGAACTACAAGTGCGTGCCACCACGCACAGCTAATTTTTTTTTTTTTTAAAGAGACAATGTCTCACCAAGTTACCCAGGCTGGTCTCAAACCTTTGGGCTCAGGCCATCCTCAAACCTTGGCCTCCCAAAGGTTTGAGCCACCACACCTGGCCTAAGTGTTTCTTATGAAAATCTCTAAGCTTTTCTGTGTTTGAAATGTCCCTCTTAAAAGCAATGTTGGGTTGAGCACAATGGCTCCCACCTGTAGTCCTGGAGCTTTGGGGTTATGGGGAGGGAATCACTTGAGGCTGGGAGTTCGAGACTGGCCTGGGCAACATAGTTAGGACGCCCCCCCCACCCCTCCCAACCTCTGCCTCTCACCCCATTAAATAAAAAATGGAATGTTGGCCCAGGTGCAGTGGCTCAGGCCTGTAGTTCTAGCATTTGGGACGCGAGAGGATTGCTTGATCCCCGGGAGTTCAAGACCAGCCTTAGCAACATAGAGAGACCTCATCTCTACAAAAAATAAAAAAATTAGCCGGGTGTGGTGTCTGCGCCTGAAGTCCCAGCTACTTGGGAGGCTGAGGCAGAAGGATCATCTGAGCCCATAAGGTCAAAGATGTGATGGGCAGTGATTGTGTCATTGCCCTCCAGCCTGGGTGACAGAGTGAGACCCCAACTCAAAAAGTAATGTTGAAGTGTGACCAACATTGAGCTCCATGTGGACAGTGTGACTCACTCTCCCCTGGGGGGAGCAGTAGTCGGAGAATGAGGTGCAGGACAAGAGGAGGTTCAGAAGGTGCTGGTTGAGAGGAGATACGAAAGGGGCCTTCTTTTCAGGGATAAAAATATTCAAATTCAACAAGACTAAAGTGAGATGCTTTCTATCCCATCTCTCTTTCATTCCATGTTGTAACCACCAATAGAAAGTCTTTAATGAGCGGGAGCTTCACAGAGAGACATGGCTCTCTCAACATTGTTAAAACTGGTCTGTATGTGGATAAACCTGTTTTGAAACTGTAAATGTTAACTGGTAATGTATGGTAATTTAGTATTGCCATCTACATACCTCCCCCAGCCGCCCCAAGGCTTTGTTTATCCATTTATATACAGTCTGGTCAGGTGGAAAAATCACTGGGCTGGAATTCAGACAACCCAGGTTCTAATTTCAGTTTGGCCACTCACTGATCCTTTGTTAACTTAAGAAAAGCGACAACTTCTAAGGGCTTCGCTTTCCTTTTTCTTTTCAAATTGGAGGTGTGCAAATGCTGCCTCTTTTAAAAGTAAAAGACACGATACAGACACAGGGTTTGTACGTTTATTTAAGTTGGAGGAGAGTACATTCTCATCTAATTTTGGAAACAAAGATAGTAAGGAAACTCTTGTCCTGTTTTGTTTTGTTTTGTTTTTTGGTGGTGGTGGTGGGTGGCCATAAGAACTGCTTTACATCGACCAAAGAAGCTCTGCTATGGAATTTTAAAACTTTTTTGGTATTCTCCAGCGCTTGTTTATAGTTCTATCACAGCTGTTACCACTGCGAGCCTTCCATTATTTATACATTGCATTTTCCAGTCTTCCTCATTAGACTTCTTTTTTATCCTCATATTCTCACTCTGCGGCCTTTTTTTTTTTTTTTTTTTTTCTCCTTCTCCTCACTCTGCGTCTTATTGCAAGGTGGGCGCTCAATAAATTCAAGGAATTCCATGACACCGTATTTTAAGAGGTCCCAAATTCAGAGTTATCCTTATTAAGGCATGCCATCTGCCGGCTTCCTGGTGTATCTATCGGTCAGCCTGAATCCCATCGTCCAAGACATTGAAATGTGCGTGGAGGCGTCTGGGTGTCTGTGCGTGGGCGATTTTCCCCACCTCCCTTCCCTTCCCGTGGCAAGTGCTGTCCTTTCACAGAACCCGTCGCGAATTGTTGTCCCTCCGACCCCCTTTTGCCTGCCGGTCACCCTTAAAACCTGGCACCGTGGAGCCTGCGTGCCCGAGCTCCGGAGTGACCGGGACAATACGAACTGGGCAGGCTCAGTAGGGAGTACTGATCTGGGACACACTGCGTCTTGAATGAGGGTTCCCAGAGCTGTGTGTTTCAGGATTCCACGCATCTTCCCGCTACAGCCCGGCCGAGCCAGAGCGCACTCCCGCCCACGCTCTTGGCGCCCACACGGCTTCGTTTCATCCCTGGGCCCAATTTGGAAGCCCGCCCTCCCGGGTCGCGCGACCAATCAAGAGCCCACACATTGTTGCCTAAGAGACCCCGGAGGCCAGAGGCAGGATTTTCAGATGGTGATTGGGCTACCGGAAGCTGGGCGCGTTGACGGGGCTGCAGGGAGCAGGAGGGGAAAAGCTACCCTTCTGCAGCTCTGGCAACGTCAGCGCTCGAGGGTTGAAGAGGGAGACGAGCTAAAAGAGGTGAGAGCTGTGGGCAGTGCATGAAAAAGATGCAGACTCTCTTTGGAGAGCTCCCGGGCCTCTCACCAGCCTTGGCAGCTCTCCTGGGGGTTACCTTTGGCTCTCCCATTTCAACTGCAGTTCATACTTGCTAAATCCACAACCTACAAATAATAGCATGGCTATCAAGCCCTAGCTTTTTGCATTGTGTTATAGCTCTTGCCTTGTTTTTAACTGGTTAAACGTAGGGTGAATTTGCATTTGCATTTAAGTCTACCCATACCCCATTTCCTAATATTTGAGATTCTCGTGTCAGACGATATTAGTGTGCAGTGGATGAATTTTATGTTAGCAGAGAAACGCAATCCTATTTTGCTCCGAAAACTCCAAATAAAAATTCAGTGCTCCTGAGAATAACCCCAGTGCCCAGGTCATAATGTTCTCGGTTTCACTCTACATTTTAATCTTTTTATCCTCTTAATACTTAAACTACACCCCTTCCCCCCTGGTGTATCCATTTCTGTGACTGATTTAACAAATATTTATTGAGCACCTATTATGTACTACTGTGAGTTTGATTCAAGTGAGCAACGTCAGAAAAGCACATAAGCAAAGACGCATCAAAGTTCTGTGCTACGTTCTCAGAGTGGTCAGGAATTCAGTGTGTCTGGGCAGAGAGTGCATGGGCAGGGGAGAATGAGGCTGAAAAGGTAGACTGAGGTAAAATTATGGCAGACCTAGACTTCCATACTAACGAGTCTGGATTCTGTAGTCATTAGTGAGCCTGTGAAGGTTTTGAGCTGAAGAGTGACTTGATCAACTAGCCTTTAAAAAAAATACCTCTTTAACAATAGATTGTGTGCTCCATTAAAACAGACTCATCTTTGTACCCCTAACACATGCCTGGTATGTAGGTACTTAATAAAGTTGTTGAAAAATGGTGATAGTGGGGAGGATAGTTTAGAAGATCAGGTTGGTCATATGTGGCCAGAGGACACATCCTTGCTATTGAAAATGGAACTAGAACCATACAGTGGGGACTAGGGCCATGAGCCCTCTTTCTATATTTTCCCCTCAGGGAAAATTAAAGATGACCATGCAGGGGCAGCCATTACAGGGAAAAGAGGCCACAAAAAAGCAACAGCAAGACTTATTTGTGTAAGAAAGGGAAGACAACTTGCTTTGTTTTTTTGATGGAGTGGGGGCAATTATTTGTGTGTGTGTGTTATATAAGAGTTCTTGTCTTCTTAATAGTAGCAAATGGTCTGTACTGTGAATATGTGTGTGCATGCAAATACACACATTACCCATCTTCTGGTATGCAGGGAGGAGGAAAAAATGTACAAGGATAATAATAAGAGAGAAGGCAGGACACCCCATTGGCATACTTTAGCAGGCCGGCATTACCAAGACGGCTGCTTCTCCTGGCCAGGCCCATCTGCTAAAAAACAAGCTTTCCTTTAGTGGATTTGAAGAAAGCCAGATGCAAGTGACATGTATCTCTGAGGAACCAGGAAATAGAAAACAACTAGTATAGACCCTCGGGGGAGTCACCAAGAAAAGCCACCATTTTGTCCTAATTTAGAATTACTAATTGTAGTGCCTACAATTAGTCAAATGGTTTCCTATGCAAACTGGGAACAGAGAGAGAGTTTCTCTGTGCAGAGCAGGGGTTTTTAACCTGGGGTAAACAAAATTTTATGTTCATGTGCATTTTTCTAGAGAGAGGATTCACAGTTTTCATCTCAAAGAGCTTTATGCACCCCCCAAAAGGATTACAAACAACTGGTTTAAAGAGAAGAGATATAGAAAATAAATAACAAAAATAAAGATATCGTGCATATCTTGTAGGCTCTATGGCCATGCTTTGTATCTGTAATTTGCCTGCTCACATGTTCTTTTATCGCTTGCTGCCAATTAATAGTGCTGAAATGAAATCATTTCTTTTGCCTTTATAACTTACCTAAAAATGTGGTGACTCAGGTGATTAGCTCTTAGGGGCTCATCTGAGCCCCCTTCAATTCCAGTGGCATGGTGGCAGCAGGTAGCTGCAGGAAGGCATTATTTTGATGACACCCCACAGGGTTTAAAACACTGACTGTGTCTTCAGCCACCACTTAAAACTGAGAGAGAATATTATATGTCAAGTGAGAACTTCAAAGATTTCAGATACAGTGGGGAAATCCCATATCAGCCAAAAAATAATGATTTTTAAAAATTGTCCAATATTTGTTGCTGTGGGGACATTTGTGGAGCCCATGGGTCAGCAAAGAGTCCCTGGTCCCCCTCAGCCATCAGACAAGTCCCATACCTGACTACAGAAGCCCACCCTCACAGGGGAGAGAAGACAGAGCCTGCAGAAGCATTGAGGGTATTAGTGAAGCCACTATCCATCTGCTGTAAATGTCTCCCACCTTGAAATAGTTTGTCATGGTCCCGCAAAGGACAGATTTCGAGGTACTCTGTAAATGACAAATCCTAAGAAAAGCTGCAGGTCGGTTATTATTTATCAAGGCCCCCCACCTATCAGGCCCTCTGCCTTACTCTTTTACTCTAATCTTTGAAATTGCAGTTGGGGGTAGATGTATCCATTCTTATTTTACAAAAGAGGAAACTGAATCCCAGATACATTAAATAACAGAAAAAAAGTTTTATAGCTAAAAAAGAACACCCCCAAAACAAACAAACCAAAACACAATTGGTTGCAAACAACAGAAACAGATTCTAGCTAACATAAACAGAAGAGGAAATGTATCACAAGGGTGTCAGGTGGCTTACAAAATAGACAAGAAGGGACATGGGGCTTCTCAGAGGTGAAGAAGCAAGAACAACTTAACAGTCTGCTCAGGGTACCAATGCTACTTTGAATGATGACCTCATCTGTAAAATTGTCAGTTCACCTGACCTGGCTTGGTCTCATGACCATCTCTTGGCTGGGAAAGGGCAGATCACCTTGATTAACCAACCCAGAATGTTCTAAACAATGAGAGAAAATAATTCCTCATAGAAATTAAAGTGCTTTCATCAAAAGGAGGCAGGCTGTGTACTGGACAGCTAAAAACAGTAACTTTCCCCCAATACACTCAAATTCATCCATCTCCGAAGCCTTGTCTTTGTCCATTGCATCATTCTGCTTCTTCAATATGGTATCAGGCTGGAACTCTTGTTACTTGGATGTCAGAGAGTAAAGAGGGGAGGATAAGAGTTAATATCCCAAGGGTCAAGAATAAAGTATTTCATGTTGCTCTATGATTTCAATGTGAAATATTTCTCTTGGCTGGATGAAGTGGCTCATGCCTGTAATCTCAATACTTTGCGAGGCGGAGACGGGAGGTTTGCTTGAACTCAGGAGTTTGAGGCCAGCCTGGGCAACACAGTGAGACCTCCATCTCTAGAAAAGCTTTTTCTTTTTTTAATTAGTCAGACGTGGTGTTGTGCACTTGTAGTCTCAGCTTCTTGAGAGGCTGAGATAGTAGGACAACTTGAACCCAAAAGTTCAAGGCTGCAGTGAGCTATGATTATGCCACTGCACTCCAGCCTGGGGAACAGAGCAAGTCCCTGTCTCTAAAAATAAATAAATTTTGAAAAATAAAATACTTCTCTTTCTGGACAGTATGGCATGTTCTTAGCTAGACGTAGTTCTGGATTTTCCCGTCATGCAGTGAAAATAGAGTTAAACTGACCTGGGTCTGACTTCTGGTTTCACCACTTACTCTCTGTGTGATCTTGAACCAGGTAACTTCAATGGACTTCATTTGCTTCATCTGTAAAATGAGCTAAAAGCCACCACCTCACCGGATTGTTGTGCGCTTTCATTGAACATATATGTAAAGTACTTGACATATAAGATGATCCCAGTAAATGTTCTTCCCATGCATCCCTTCTTTTTTTGAGGGGGGAGTCAGAGTGTCACTATGTCGCCTAGGCTGGAGTGCAGTGGCATGCTCACGGCCACCGCAACCTTGACCTGCTGGGCTCAGGCGATACTTCCACCTCAGCAATCCAAATAGCTAGAACTACAGGCATGCACCACCATGCCCAGCTAATTTTTCTTAATTTATTGTAGAGATGAGGTCTTGCCAAGTTGCCTCAAACCGGTGGGCTCAGGCAGTCCTCTCACCTTGAAGTCCCAAAGTGCTCGGGTTATAGGCATGAGCCACCGTGCCCGGCCCCACCCATTCCTTCTACCAACATAGTAAAAAATTATATGGCATAAATATTTTTAGTATTCTGAAAATTTTATGATTCATTCCTTCTGATAGGTATAGTCTTTCTTATGGAAGAATATCCATTTACCTCACGATGGCATTTGCACCTCCAAAAAGCATAGATGGCCCCAAAATGCAGACAAAGATGAGTACATGGACGCCCCTAAACCATCAACTTTTGAATGACCAGGTAAGTGGCCAGACCTATTTTATCAATTGGATCCGTAACTCAGAGGACAAAAAATGCAAACTGAGTGTGATGGCTTACTCATGCCAGTAATCCCAAGCACTTTGGGAGACCGAGAAGGGAGGATTACTTGAACCCAGGAGTTCAAGACAAGCCTGGGTAACATAGCGAGACCTCATAACAAAAAATTTATAAATTAACTAGGTGTGGTAGCGCATGCCTGAAGTCCTATCTACTTGGGAGACTGAGGCAAAATGATTGCCTGAGCCCAGAAGGTCAGGGCTGTGGTAAGCCATGATTGTGCCACTGCACTTTAGCCTGGATAACAGAGTGAGACCCCAGACTCAAAAAAAAAAGAGTTAAAATTTTGGTTATCAGGGACAACTCCTTCAGGTCTCCTCCCACTGTGGGAGCTTTTCTGTTCTCTTAATAAATCCTGCTTTCTCATTTAAAATAAAATTTTTTAATTCTGTTGGAATTTGCCAACAGGTCTGTGAGATCTGATGACCAGTTCTTGTATACAAGGACCACACCTAGTTGGCAATAAAACACAATCAACCTGCATAAAAATGACATCATTATCCTGCTTTTCCATACTGGTTCCTTCCCCCCAGTGAAAGGCACTGCTTCACACCAAGTCTCTCAAGCCAGAAATCCTCCCTTTCCCTGTCAGGGCTGAGATTTTATTTTCCCCAGCTTACAAGTTAAGTTAGCCTGTTACTTTGGAATAGAAGACACTGCTGCTTTGCAGCCATAAACATGAGATTGGCCAGGCTTGGTGGCTCAACCTGTCATCCCAGCACTTTGGGAAGCCGAGGCAAGAGGATTGCCTGAGCCCGCAGGTTCGAGACCAGCCCGGGCAACCTGGGGAAACCTCGTCTCTACAATAAATAAAAAATGAGCCAGGTGTGATAGTGCGTACCTGTAGTTCCGGCTCCTTGGAAGGCTGAGGTGGAAGGATTGCTGGAACCCAGCAGGTTGATGCTTGGATGGCCGTGAGCATGCCACTGCACTCCAGCCTGGGCAATGGAGTGAGACTCCAACTCAAAAAAAAAAAAAAAGACATGAGATTTTGGGGTCAAGAACAAAGAACTTTAACTGTAATCCCAGCTATTCAGGAGGATGAGGCAGGAGGATCATTTGAGCCCAGGAGATCAAGAGTGCAGTGAGCAGCCGGGCTCGGTGGTTCAGCCTGTAATCCTGCGCTTTGGGAGGTCGAGGTGAGTGGATTGCCTGAGCCTGCAGGTTCGAGACCCGCCTGGGCAACTTGGCGAGACCTCATCTCTACAATAAATAAAAAAAAATTAGCCGGGCGTGGTAGCACGCGCCTGTAGTTCCAGCTACTCGGAAGGCTGAGGCGGAAGGATCGCCGGAGCCCAGCAGGTCAAGGCTGCGGTGGCCGGGAGCGGCCACTGCACTCCAGTCTGGGCGACAGAGTGAGACTCCAACTCAAAAAAAAAAAAAAAAAAAAGAATGCAGTGAGCTATGATTGCACCACTACATTATAGCCTGGACAACATAGTGAGACCCTCCACCCATCTCTAAAAAAAACAAAAAAAGAATGAACTTTGCTCACAGGGCAGCAAGCAGCCTGAGCCTTATGTTTGCATGAGTTCTCCTTGCCCACCTTGTCCCATAGGGCTGATGCAGAGGGCCCTGATAAATGCTGCACACACAGTGGGTCTGCATCACAGCTAAGGAACAGCGAGGCCAGGGAACCCACTGTTTTTATAGTGAGCAGTAAGCAAGCCTGCTCTTGGCCCAAGGGAAACTTACCTCATGCCTCAAGGTTGCCTTGCAGCAAATGCAGCCCGCAGGAATGGCCCCAGCAAAGAGCACTCGGGGTCTTGCATTCTTGTTAGGAGAACGAGAGGCCACTGAAGAGTGTCTGCCCACACTTCCTCACTTCCACATCCAATATGTTTTCAAGTTCTATGAGTCTTCCTCCTAGATCTCTCGTTCAGACCCCTTTTCTCCGTCCACCTGTATACCTTCAGCTCTATGTTCTTGGTTCACACCCTTGTCACCTTTTGCTGGCACATGGCGGTAACCCCCTAGCTTGTTTTACTGCCTCTGTCCCTACCGATCCATCCTCTATTCTGGTCTCAGAGTGATTTTGCTTTGTTTGGGGTGAGTCATTGGAGTCTTACCCTGTCATCCTTCATACTGCAGCTTCAACCTCCTGAGCTCAGGTGGACTACAGGCATGTGCCACCCCACCTGGCTAATTTTTTTGACTTTTTTGTAGAGGTGAAGTCTCACTATGTTGCCCAGCCTGTCTTGAATTCCTGGGCTCAAGCAATCCTCCATTCTTGGAATCCCAAAGTGCTGGGATTACAGGTATGATCCACCCCAGCTTTCCCAAAGTGATTTCTAAATACCGATCCTATTAGGTGAAAATGATCATAGGCCCTACTCCCAAGAGTCAATTCAAAAGCACCACAGGAGCCGGACTCAGTGGCTCAGCCTGTAATCCCACGCCTTTGGGAGGCTGAGGTAAGTGGATTGCCTGAGCCCGCGGGTTCAAGACCCGCCTGGGCAGCAAGACCTCATCTCTACAATAAATAAAAAAAAAAATCAGCTGGGCGTGGTAGCACGTGCCTGTAATTCCGGCTACTTGGAAGGCTGAGGCGGAAGGATCACTGGAGCCCAGCAGGTCAAGGCTGTGGTGGCCGGGAGCAGCCACTGCACTCCAGTCTGGGCGACAGAGTGAGATTCCAACTCAAAAAAAAAAAAAAAAAAAAAAAAGCACCATAGGTAGCGTTGGGGATACTTCATGATTTGACCTCAGCCAACCTCCCAGTTGCCAGCCCTGCCCCTGCTTCCTCACGTCTGATGCCCAAGCTCAGCTCGGAGGTCCCATGAACCCTACTTTCCCACACCTCCATCCCTCCTGTCCAAGATATGCAAATGTTCTTTCCTCTAGGAAGCCTCCCTCTGCTTCCTGCTTTCTGCCCTTTGCCCTCATCACTGATTACTGGCTTTCCCATACAACTTTTATGCTTCTAGAATTGAGAGTCTGTCTCTTCTCTATGTACTTCTAGGGTCTGATATAGTCCCTGAAGCACAAGAAATGGAGTCAGAGCTCAGATCTATTGCTGGTACCTTTCTCCTTGACTCTCCTCTTCTTGTCCCTCCCTCCTTCCTTCCTTAGCCTGGATTTGCTCCTCCCCTTCTCTCAACCTAACAGGCATGTTAACTCCGCCAGCAAAGCTTAGCCTTCAAGCCTGACCCCTCCTGCTCAGTGCTTTCTATTTCTACTTCCTTTGATGTGAAATGAGAGCAGTTTTAGGAACGAGAAGAGCCACACTCTATGAATTCACACTCTTAGGAAGCAGCAAGGGGTATCTTCTCAGTCTCTTAATTTCGTTATCTGGAGTAGCTGCCTTATCTGTGGAAATTCAGTTCAGCTCTAAAAGCCTAGGGCAGATGTCATCACCTTCATGAATTCTTCCTCTGTTCCCTAGATTCTAAGAGTGATGTCACTCCTTAGAATGTAGATAGTTTGGCAACTTTTGACTGGATGTAGCAACTCCCTCATCCCTACATTTTTTTCAATCACTCCTGATTCCCGAGTGAAACATCTAGATGTTGTGAAACAGTCCTCAGAACAGGGCAGGAGTCACTCAGACCTTAGGTGGGGATCGGAATAGTGAGAAATAAAACGGAGAGAGACTGAAGAAGGAAGCAGATAAAGGAAATGAAGAAGAGAGAGAAAGAGAAAAACAAAACAAAACAAAACAGAGGGACCAGGAGAAACAAAAGGAAAGGCAGAGAAAGGGAGAGAAAGCCAGCCTTCTCCCAGCCACAAACACAAAACAAGTTCATTGAAAATTTTTTTACTCAGCATAATAGTTGTTTATTGAGCACCTGTTTGCAATGCTCTTAACTCTCCCAGCTTATCTGGGAGAGCTATTTGTATAACAGCTTATCTGCTTCCTCCCCTGCTAAACTTGAGTGTTTTGTTTTGAAATCTGTTTTCCCATAGAATGGGGAAGGTTTTACACACGTGAAAAAGTGACTCTAATTAAAATATGCATTTGCTGGATTCCTTAATTTTTCAGGAATTTTCTTTGAAAAATTCAAGAGTAGGCCCGGCTCAATGACTCAGCCTGTCATTCTAGCACTTTGGGAGGCTGAGGTGAGCAGATTGCCTGAGCCCGCGGTTCAATACCAGCCTGGGCAACATGGCGAAACCTCATCTCTACAGTAAATAAAAAATTAGCCGGGCATGGTAGCTCGTGCCTGTAGTTCCAGCTACTTGGAAGGCTGAGGCGGAAGGATCCCTGGAGCCCAGCAGATTAGACAGGGTGAGACTCCAACTCAAAAAAAGAAAGAAAGAAAAGAAAAAAAAAATCAGGAGTCTTGATCAACTTAGCAGCTGTGGAAGAAAAAAAACAGCTTCGGCAAAAATTACTTGAGTGCTTGTTGCAGGTTGGGTTACTGGAGAAGCAGATTCTGAGATTAGCATGCAGGGAATTGACTGGGGAAGTGCTTTTTGAATCTGTACCTGGGGAGGGAGGGAAGAAGAGGGGAAGAGAGCAGAGGGAGGGGAAGGAGGGTACAGAGGAGGAGGGAGGGGAAGGGGAAGGCAAGGAGGGAAGAGAGGGACTGGACTGGGAGGCAAGGGGGGAGAAAGAGGAGGGAAGGGAGGAGGACAAAGGGAGGGAAAGCAGAAAAAAAGAGGGAAGGGGAGGGAGGGGAAAAGGGAAGGGAAGAGGTGTGCCGAAGAGGAAGAGGCAGGGCTGGAATGCAACTCAACAGTGGTCTCTGCTGACCCCACAGGACACCCTACAGCTGGCGTGATCCTTTCGGGTGGTCTTACCCTGCAGCAAGGTGGTCCAGGCTCTGTAGTTCTGCGCTGCCCATTCAGGGGGTGCTAGCCGCCACCTGCCCTCCAGGGCCTGACCTTGGGCGAGGCAGCTGACTGAAGCCCGTGGCTGTCAACCAGAAGCCTCCCAACAGAGGGAGGAATCGATCCTTCGGTCCTGGAGGAAAATGATTGCATCACAGCAAGCATCATATTGTCTTATCTTGGTTCTTTATTAGATTTTTAGGAAATTTAAGGATCATTTCTTGAGGTACTGATTTTATTGTTCAGAACTACCATTGTATTCCAAAAACAATATTTTTTGGTTTAGTTAGGTTCTTGTTGGAGTAAAATTATTTTTAAAAATCTTTGTATGTATACACATATGTATGTATATGAATGCACAGACACATACATAGAATTTCTTTATTATACTAAAATTTTTTTTTTTTTGAGTCAGAATCTCACTCTGTTGCCCTGGCTGGAGTATAGTGACATGTTCATGACTACTGCAGTCTTGACCTGCTAGGTACAGGTGATCCTTTCACCTCAGCCCTCCAAGTAGCTGGAACTACAGGACTGTGCCCGGCTTATTCTTTTATTTATTGTAGAAACAAGGACTCACCAAGTTGTCCAGGCTGGTCTCGAGCCCCTGAATTCCGGCAGTCCTCTCTCCATGCCTCCCAAAGTGCTAGGATTGTAGGTGTTTTGTTGTTTTTATTTTTTATCTTTTGAGTTGGGGTCTCACTTTGTTGCCCAGGCTGAAGTGCAGTGGCATAGTCATGGCTCATTGCAGCCTGGACCTCCTGGACTCAGGTGATCCTCCGGCCTCCCAAGTAGCTTGGACTACTAACAGGCATACATCACCATGTCCAGCTAATTTTTTTTTTTTTTTGAGTTGGAGTCTCACTCTGTCGCCCAGACTGGAGTGCAGCGGCTGCTCCCGGCCACCACAGCCTCGACCTGCTGGGCTCCAGTGATCCTTCCGCCTCAGCCTTCCGAGTAGCCGGAATTACAGGTGCGCGCTACCACGCCCGGCTAATTTTTTGATTTATTGTAGAGATGAGGTCTCGCTGCCCAGGCGGGTCTCGAACCCGCGGGCTCAGGCAATCCATTCACCTCAGCCTCCCAAAGGCGCGGGATTACAGGCTGAGCCACTGAGCCCGGCGAGGTTTCACTTTTTTAACTTCACATAGTGCAGTAATATTTCAAAATGTTAAACAATTTAAAAAATAAACATAAATAAAAGCAAAGAACAGTAACTCTGGGAACTGAAAACTCTGGATCCATAGCAGCTGTTTTAATGATTTCCTGTATGACCTGAGTAAGTCACTTACCTTCTCTGGCCTTTTCCTCCTTTGTAAAATGAATGGGTTGGATCAGATGACCTTGAAGGTCCCTTTCGAATCTCCAGGTATTGGAGACCATAGTAAGGCTGTAAAAGAGATTAAAAATACCTGACCAGCCGGGCTCGATTCCTCAGCCTGTAATCCCGCGCCTTTGGGAGGCTGAGGTGAGTGGATTGCCTGAGCCCACGGGTTTGAGACCCACCTGGGCAAGTTGGCGAGACCTCATCTCTACAATAAATCAAAAAATTAGCTGGGCGTGGTAGCGTGTACCTGTAGTTCCAGCTACTTGGAAGGCTGAGGCGGAAGGATCACCGGAGCCCAGCAGGACAGGCTACGGTGGCCGGGAGCAGTCACTGCACTCCAATCTGGGCGACAGAGTGAGACTCCAACTCAAAAAATAAATAAAAAAAAAAGTACCTGACCAAGGATACACCTGGCTAGAAGGTGTCTATACAATACTTTCAAAAGGTTTACTACACTTCTAAATCAGGGCATTTGTCACCAATGATTAGTGCAATTTTAAGATCCTGTTTTTGTTTTTTATTTTAATTTTGTCTTCTATTTGTAGTAAAATTTGATATATGTAGCTATCTAAGACTAAAATAAGTCACAGAATTTTAACTTCACAGCAGGCTTTAAGTAGAGAGATTGAATTCTCAAAATTCAAATTTAGATGCCTAAAAAAAAATAGCACCATCAGGGTAGGCATATGTAACAGATTACCAAATAATTCAAGCCTTATGAATTTTGAGTAGAGGAATTTTTTTAAAGTACGTATTTCTTTGCCATTTAGTATTTTAATTGAAAATTATCCTTATCTCATTTATACAAAAAGGTAATCTGGAACGAGATGGATAGAATAATTTGCTTGACTGTAGTTTCACCACATATGTGTATATCAAAACATCATGTTGTACACCTTAAGAACATACAGTTTTATTTATTTATTTATGTATTTATTTATTTATTTTTTGAGTTGGAGTCTCACTCTGTCGCTCATACTGGAGTGCAGTGGTCGCTCTCGGCCACTGCAGCCTCGATCTGCTGGTCTCTGACGATCCTTCCGCCTCAGCCTTCCAAGGAGCTGGAACTACAGGCGCGCGCTACCACGCCCGGCTAATTTTTTGATTTATTGTAGAGATGAGGTCTCGCCAAGTTGCCCAGGCAGGTCTCGAACCCGCGGTCTCAGGCAATCCACTCACCTCAGCCTCCCAAAGTGCTGGGATTACAGGCTGAGCCACCGAGCCTGGCTCAGAATATACAGTTTTAAAACAGAAAAGAAAGTGGTCTACATTTCTTATAAATGTAGTTCACACATGCAGTATAGTACATGTTAACTAAGTGTTCTGAGAAAAAGCACCTAGTTACCATCCATCATTATTTAGAAGTCCCTACATCTCTCACTCCTACACTGTAATGATGTCACACGGTGATATATGTAACTGTAGTCTCAACAGACTAAAATAACAACCGTGGGATTCTAACTTAACAGGCTGAGTAAACTGTGATAAAAACAGATTGCAGCATTCTTCAAGAAAAGAAGATCCATTTTAATATTCTCATTTTGAAGAGATATTTTTTTTTTAGTTCTTTAAAATGAAGAACCTGATTGCAAATCTTCGAACTAAAAACTTGCTCCATTCTAGGGCATATAAGACTATCAGTCCAACTGAGGGGACAATGAAATCATTTGCCCAAAAGTATATTTCTTTGTCAAGGGTCGAGTCACAATTAGATCTAAGGTGTCCTGACTTCCAATCTAATGTTTCTTCTCTATCCCTTCTCTCCCATTAGTTTTTACCATCTGATAAAGAACTGGAGTTGCTTGGACCTGCTTAGACTTTGTTTAATGTTTTAGCCTGCCTAACATTACCCCTACCTGCCACCCCACTTCTTTCCTGCTACTGTCTTGTTGGCAAACCTTTCTCTTGCAAGTCAGTGTCCCTTTGTTTCTGTTTCTGGTGAATCACACCACCATTGGACACCATGATGGTGCCTCCCCACTGCCTTTTGAAAGCTTGGTTGTTGGCTCAGGACCTAACCTCTTCTTCTTTTTTTTTTTTTTTTGAGTTGGAGTCTCACTCTGTTGCCCAGGCTGGAGTGCAGTGGCACACTCCCAGCCACCGTAGCCTCTACCTGCTGGGCTCCAGCGATCCTTCCGCCTCAGCCTTTCAAGTAGGCGGAACTATAGGTGTGCACTACCATGCCCAGCTAATTTTTTTGATTTATTGTAGAGACGCGGTCTCGCGAAGTTGCCTGGATGGGTCTCAAACCCGTGGTCTCAGGCAATCCACTTGGCCTCCCAAAGTGCTGGGATGACAGGCTGAGCCACAGAGCCTGGCCTCTTCTTTCTACTATCAGGCCAAAGCATGGGCAGCAGTTTATCAAGAATGCAGGGCTGGAAGTCAGGATGGAGAAGACCAAGGTTCTAGTGAGGTACTTAGTGCAGAATTGAGCTGAACAGAGAATTTGGACCTGGTGATTTTTTTTTTAAATCTATAAATATAACCTCTTTGGACCTCTGCTTGTCCTCTCTAAAATTTGGGGATCTAACACAAAGATCTTTAGGATTCCTTTTAGCTCTAACATTCTAAAATTCCTTTTAGCTCTAAAATTGTAGAAGTTTAGAATTCTAAGAATTAAAAGAATGTAGGCTTTTGAATTTTTTGTTGCTGTTTTTCTATCAGCAAAATGCTAATTGAGGGCCTGCCACGGAGCCTGTGTTTGCTGGTTCTGTGAAGCACGTAAGAGAAAGTGGTTGTAAGCTACATGGGAGGAGAAAATTAACAGAAACCACTAGAGAGCAAAACAAAGACTATAAAGTCTGTGAAGCATGAACTAAAAATGGAGTAGGAGTTGGAAGGAGAAAGATCACTGGGCATCAGAAAAATGACAACACTGGTGACCCAGGCTGGCCAATAGGTGTTTGACAGAGGAGAAGAAGAGTTCAGGAAATATGTGAATCCAAATTTTAAAAATCTCCTGCGTCCTGTGAGTTCTCTTCTACTTTGATCTCTGGATCAACAGATTCTGAGTTTATCTGTTGCTGTTATTTGAGGGTCCTGCTAGCCCAGGTGGCAGTTAGCTTGAGGAAAATATCTTCTTTTTTCTTCTTTTCTAATGTGCAAAAAGCGTCTGCTTGTGACGTGTGAGATTCCCTGGCCAAGAGCAAAACTGACATTTTACTGGTCCCAAGGTGGTTGTTGAACCAATTATTTCAATTCTCATTTTGTATGTCCTTGGCAACCAGAGCTTGAGAGTCTAAAAAAGGAAGGAAAGCATTATCGGTTGGAAGCATAAGAAAGAAATCCGTCTGAGCCACCACTCCAAGTCGAACGTTCTCACAGTGCTAGAGAATGTAAGGCATGCCAAGAGGAAGGGAAAAACATTGATCTCGGTTTTGAAAACCAGAAGAGGGTGTACGTGACAGAGCGAGAGAGATATTCACATATGTTCATTTCTCTCTTTCTCCTCTCTTCATAACGCTCTCCTCAGCCGAACACATGCACATGTCTCCCCTTCCTCACTCATTCAAATACACAGATGCACTGATGCTCAGCAAAACCCCTAAACCCCAGTGTATAAAGATATTCTCATGCACCGATACATCCATAAGGATATTCATTCTCACAACTACATCCATTCGATGCAGCAAACATGGGTGCCTGTAACATACTATACAAATACTTGACACTGGAGACATCAAGATGAATAAAACAGCTGGACCTGGTAGCTCACGCCTGTAACCCCAGCGCTTTGAGAGGCCAAGGTAGGAGGATCGCTTGAAGCCAGGAGTTTGAGGTTAGCTTGGGCAACATAGCAAGACCTCACCTCTACAAAAAATAAAAGAATTAGCTGAGCATGGTGGCACTTGCCTATAGTCCCCGCTATTCAGGAGCCTGATATGAGAAGATCGCTCAAACCCAGGATTTCAAGGCTGCAGGGAGCTATGACTGCCACACTGCACTCCAACCTGAGTGACAGAGTTTCTGACCTCAATAGTTTATAATAATAAATCTATACATATTAGCATTCAGCTGAAAGCCCAGAGGTACACAAACACAAATTTTTATTTTATTTTATTTTATTTTATTTTTTTGAGTTGGAGTCTCACTCTGTCGCCCAGTCTTCCGGCCACTGCAGCCTTGGCCTGCTGGGCTCTAGCGATCCTTTTGTCTCAGCCTTCCAAGTAGCTGGAACTACAGGCGTGCG
>NW_007059687.1:38890-39317 GCF_000164805.1 Carlito syrichta
GCCCAGGCGGGTCTCGAACCCGCGGGTTCAGGCATTCCACTCACCTCAGCCTCCCAAAGGCGCGGGATTACAGGCTGAGCCACCAAGCCCAGCTCAAACACAAATTTTTAATCCTATGGTGTACATCTGCTGATATGTGTACACACTGAAATATAAAAACGGAATTGCTCATTCATAAATTTTGTAAATTTTCATACCATTAATATTGAAGCATTTTGGAGGGAAAAGTTGCATGTTCTTCTTTTGCCCTGTTAGTGTTTTTTATCTTTCAGATTATAAAATTGGTTTCTCTTTATTTTATTTTATTTTATTTTTGAGTTGGAGTCTCACTCTGTCGCCCAGACTGGAGTGCAGTGGCCGCTCCTGGTCACTGCAGCCTCAACCTGCTGGGCTCTGGCGATCCTTCCACCTCAGCCTTCCAAGTAGC
>NW_007059687.1:39337-40000 GCF_000164805.1 Carlito syrichta
GGTCTCGAACCCGCGGTCTCAGGCAATCCACTCACCTCAGCCTCCCAAAGGCACGGGATTACAGACTGAGCCACCAAGCCCGGCTTGGTTTCTCTTTATAATTCCACTTTTTTATTTCCTTAAATAATCTATCGCTTTTTTTTTTTTTAATGAATTATTCTACATGGAGAAATAGAAAGAGAAAAAGAAAATTTGTCCTGGTTAAAAATATGTAAAGTACCCTCTCAGGAGTGAATTCTTTTTACATTCAGTTGATGTAATGAATATTTATCCACTGATCCCTTAATGATGTCTTTCTTGTAATGAGTGTTTTGAACCATGCTATGTGAAATCACCTCATTCTTTTTTACATATTGTAGGTATTTGAAGAAAGAAGAGCCCTGCTTGGAAAATGGGTAAATGTCTCATTTTTTTTCGGGCTGCATTAAAAAAGTACCATAGTCTGGGTGGCTTATACACAACAGACATTTATGACTCACAGTTCTGGAAGCTGGAAGCCCAAGATCAAGGCACTGGCAGATTCAGGGTCCTCTCCATAGATGGACATCTTCGGTGAGGGAAGGGCTGAGGGAACTCTCTGGGTTGCTTGTATAAGGGCACTAATCCCATTCCTGATCACGTCCCAAAGACCTCCACTTTTTTTTTTTTTTTTTTTTTTTTTTG
>NW_007059687.1:40020-42650 GCF_000164805.1 Carlito syrichta
GCCACCGCAATCTTGCCTGCTGGGCTCCGGCGAGCCTTCCGCCTCAGCCTTCCGAGTAGCCGGAACTACAGGCCCGCGCTACCACGCCCGGCTGATTTTTTTTTTTTTTTATTTATTGTAAAGATGAAGTCTCGCTGCCCAGGCGGGTCTCGAACCCGCGGGCTCAGGCAATCCACTCACCTCAGCCTCCCAAAAGGCCTCCACCTTTTAAACTCATCACACTGGGCATCAGGTTTCACCATGAATCTGAGGGTAACACAAACATTTGGTCTGTAGCATTATCACAAAGCCCGAAGAATTCAGCTTGGACTTAAGGTAGTGCTTGCTCCTTTCTGGAGAATCATGACTGGTGCTTTCTGTAGGTATCAGTTAGGGTTTGGTCAGGAGGACAGAAATCATGCATCATTTTGACAGACATAATTTAATGAAAAGAATTGGGTAAACAAATATTGGAGAATGGAGAAGAGAAAGCTGAGGTTTCAAGGAGGTAGAATTGTGGAATTAGTTACTACCAGCTGTCCTGGTACCTGAGAAGCTCAGAGGGTGGCCCTTCAGCCCCATAAGGTGCCCAGAATTCTAAGGAATAAAGTAGATGACATCACAGCCACCGGATTCTCATGTATCTGAGGAAGCATGATGGTTCTGGGCATATAGAAAAAACCTGGAATCAGGCGGGCGCAGTGGCTCATGCCTGTAATCCCAGCACTTTGGGAGGCAGAGGGGAGAGGATTGACTGAGCTCAGGGGTTCAAGACCAGCTTGAACAATATGGCAAGACCTCGTCTCTACAATAAATCTAAAAATCAGCCGGGCATGGTGGCACATGCCTGTAGTCCCAGCTCCTTGGAAGGCTGAGGTGGAAGGATCTCCTGAGCCCAGCAGATGTAGGCTGTGGTGGCCGTGAGCATGCCACTGCCCTCTAGCCTGGGTGACGGAGTGAGACTTTGACTCAAAAAACAAAGAAAAAAAGAAAAAAACCTGGAATCTACTGCTGCTATCAGGGTGAAGAGTTAGGTGATCCTGACAGGAACCGCAGGCAAATAGAACGGAGTCGCTTCTCCCTCAGTTTTCCTCTAGAACCTTCCTCTCTACTGGCAGAATTTCTTTTTTTTTTTGAGTTGAAGTCTCACTGTCGCCCAGACTGGAGTGCAGTGGCCGCTCCCGGCCACCGCAGCCTCAACCTGCTGGGGGCTCTGGCGATCCTTCCGTCTCAGCCTTCCAAGTAGCTGGAACTACAGGTGCGCGCTACCACGCCTGACTAATTTTTGATTTGTTGTAGAGATGAGGTCTCGCCTGCCCAGGCGGGTCGCAAACCCACAGGCTCAGGCAGTCCACTCACCTCAGCCTCCCAAAGGTGCGGGATTACAGGCTGAGCCACCAAGCCCATCTTCTACTGGCAGAATTTCAAGGAGAAATACAGTTGTAGATTACTCAGTCTTCTTTTTTTTTTTGTCTCACCACAACACATTTATTATTGTACAGTTCTGTAGTTCAAAAGTCAGAAATGAGTCCTATAGACTCAATAAATATTGGCAGAGCCAAGCTCCTTCTGGAGGCTCTTTAGAGAATCTGTTTTCTTGCTGTTCCAGCTTCTGAGAACTATCTTCATTTCTTGGCTTATTTCTTGGTCTCTTTCTCCATCTCAAAGTGCATTGCTTTGACGTCTGCTTGGACGGTCACATCTTCTCTCTCTAGAGCCCCAATCTTATATATTCACAAAGTAGAATATAGAAAAGTGGGTTTAGGCTGGGTATGCTGACTCACACCTATAATTCCAGCTCTTTGGGAGGCTGAGGTGAGAGGATCACTTAAGGCCAGGACTTCAAGACCCACCTGGACAACATAGCAAGACCCCTGCCTGTAAAAAAATTTTTTAAATCAGCCGGACATGATGGTACACATCTGTAGTTCCAGCTACTCAGGAGGCTGAAGCGGGAGGATTGCTTGAGCCCAGGAGTACAAGGCTGCAGTGAGCTATGATTGCACCACTGCACTTCTTCCTAGGTGACAGAACAAGACCTTGTCTCAGAAAAAAATAAAGATGGGCTTGGATCTGAGAGGTGATAGCTTAGTAATCAGCACAGTCCATCCATTTGGCTTCTCAGCATCCACACTTACCCTTCTACATATACTTAAACTTCCACACGAGAACTGTTACAACTTTAAGCTTTCACCCAGCAAGATACAACTAACCTTCATCACAGATAAGGACTTTCTCATATGTTCCTCAAGTAGGAAGACACAGAGTCCCAGCGGTCATTGTCCATGCTTAGGTGATTATCAAAGTATATATTTCTAGGCATGCTTATTACCTGCAAATTCCTTTAGAGTCCCGTCTAAATAGTCTCTACTACCCAAGATAATTGAAAGCTGAGAAAGTAGAGAAAATGTTCCCTCCTACCCAAAAGAATTGCTATGCACAAATGTTCATGGCAGCATTATTTGTAATCATCAAAAGGGTAAGCATCCCAAATGTTCATCGGTGGCTGAATAGATAAACAAAATGTTGTCTAACCATATGAGAGAATGTACCTGGCTCTTTTTTTTTTTTTTTTTTGAGTTGGAATCTCACTCTGTCGCCCAGACTGGAGTGCAGTGGCCGCTCCCGGCCACCGCAGCCTCGACCTGCTG
>NW_007059687.1:43622-46456 GCF_000164805.1 Carlito syrichta
TCCACTCACCTCAGCCTCCCAAAGGCGCGGGATTACAGGCTGAACCACCAAGCCCGGCCCACAGAATAATCTTTTATGCCTTTTGATTTTTAAAAAATCACGTGAGACCAGGCACGGTGGCTCAACCCAGCACTTTGAGAGGCCAAGGTGAGAGGATTACCTGAGCCTGCAAGTTCGAGACCAGCCTGGGCAACAGGGTGAGACTGTCTCTACAATAAATTTTTTAAAAAATTAGCCAGGCATGGTATCATGTACCTGTAGTTTCAGCTACTTGGAAGGCTGAGACAGAAGTATCACCTGAGCCTAGCAGGTCCAGGCTGCGGTAGCCATGAGCGTGCCACTGGACTCCAGCCTGGGCAACAAAGAGTGAGACTCAAAAAAAAAAATAAAAAAAAAAGAAGCCGGGTTTGGTGGTTCAGCCTCTAATCCCGTGCCTTTGGGAGGCCGAGGTGAGTGGATTGCTGAGCCCGCAGGTTCGTGACCTGCCTGGGCAACTTGGCGAGACCTCATCTCTACAATAATTCAAAAAATCAGCCGGCGTGGTAGCGCGTGCCTGTAATTCCGGCTACTCAGAAGGCTGAGGCAGAAGGATCGCCGGAGCCCAGCAGGTCAAGGCTGTGGTGGCCGGGAGCGGCCACTGCACTCCGGTCTGGGCGACAGAGTGAGACTCCAACTCAAAAAAAAAAAAAGTACATTTTCAAAAAAAAGTAGAAACAAGGAGAGCAATGTTTTTACTTAGCGTTACTTGAGATTTTCATTACAGAGATCAAGTACTGTACTGGTTTTCAAGTTTAATCTACTGTTAAAAGTGAGGTTATTTCTAAGAAAAAAATCTAGACAGTGAGAGATAAAATGTAATTTGAATTCCTATCCTGATAAACAGTTCAATAGTGTTTTATATTTGGACTTGGAATATAATTTTTGTTCGTATGTTTGCGTGTGGCTCTGTCTGATGTTCTGTATTGTAATACACAAAATAAGATAAATTGAAAAGCTCTTCTACTTTACTGTTTCGTGCTACTACTCAATCCCTTTTCTCTCAAATCTTCTCTGCCCTTCAATCCTTGTTAGAAAATGCAATTGCCAACCCGGCTCGGTGGCTCAGCCTGTAATCCCGTGCTTTGGGAAGCTGAGGTGAGTGGATTGCCTGAGCCCATGGGTTCGAGACCCGCCCGGGGCAACTTGGTGAGACCTCATCTCTACAATAAATTAAAAAAAAATTAGCCGGGTGTAGTAGCGTGCCCCTGTAGTTCCAGCTACTTGGAAGGCTGAGGCAGGAGGATCGCCGGAGCCCAGCAGGTCGAGGCTGCAGTGGCCGGGAGCAGCCACTACACTCCAGTCTGGGCAACAGAGTGAGACTCTAACTCAAACAAACAAACAAACAAACAAACAAAAAAAGAAAATGCAATTGCTGTCCAATTCGGCAGAATACACCAGCAGAAATATTTTTGTTTAAAAGAAAGCATCTTGGCCAGGTACGGTGTCTCAAGCCTATAATCCCAGCACTTTGAGAGGCCAAGGAGAGAGGATTGCCTGAACCTGCGGGTTCGAGCCCAGCCTGGGCAACAGGGTGAGACTTTGTCTCTACAATAAATCAAAAACTCAGCCGGGCATGGTAGTGTGTGCCTGTAGTTCTAGCTACTTGGAAGGCTGAGGCAGAAGGATCGCCTGAGTCCAGTAGGTCGAGTCTGCGGTGGCCATGAGTGTGCCACTGCACTCCAGCCTGGGCAATGGAGTGAGACTCCAACACACACACACACACACACACACACACACAAAAGAAAGCATCTCAAATTTTCAGATTCTGCTATATTGCTAACAGAAATAATATAAAGAATTTTGACTGGGCATACTGGCTGTTATCACAGCATTTTGGGAGGCCAAGGCTAGAGGATTACTTGAGTCTAGGAATTTGAGACCAGTCTGGGCAACATAACAAGATCTCATCTTTACAAAAAAAAATCAAAAAGTAATTGGGCGTGGTGAGCACTTGGGAGGCTGAGGTGTAAGGATCCCACCTGAGCCAAGTTAGAAGCAGCAGTGGGCCATGATTGTGCCAATGCACTCCAGCAAGGGCAACAGAGTGAGGCCCTGACTCAAAAAATAAAAATAAACAATTAATTGTAAAGAATCTTAGTGGCCGGGCTCGGTGGCTCAGCCTGTAATCCCGCGCCTTTGGGAGGCTGAGGTGAGTGGATTTGCCTGAGCCCGCAGTTCGAGACCCACCTGGCCAGGCGAGACCTCATCTCTACAATAAATCAAAAAATTAGCCGGGCGCGGTAGCGCGCACCTGTAGTTCCAGCTACTTGGAAGGCTGAGGCGGAAGGATCCTCGGAGCCCACCAGGGCGAGGCTATGGTGGACGGAAGCAGCCACTGCACTCCAGTCTGGGCGACAGTAAGACTCCAACTCAAAAAAAAAAAAGAATCTTAGTGAAGGAGGTGGCATCATTTTTATCTTGCTGGATATCACCACAGTCAGATTATAAAAAAAGAAACAAGAAAAACTATTTTGCAAATTGCATGATAGATAAAGGATTAATATTCTGGATCTATAAAGAGCTCCTACAAATCAGTAAGAAAAATACAAATGCCCCTACAGAATAATGGCCTAATATAAACACGAGAAATATATAAAAATATATAAATGGACAATAAGCATATAAAATATGCTCTATTTTACCAAAATCAGAGAAATGCAAATTAAAACAATGAAATTTCCAACTGCCTCTCCCTTGCCTGTAGCAAAAATGGAAGAGATAGATAATATATGCCACATAAGGAAGGGCTTTTTGGGGGGCAGAAAGATACCCTTTTTTTTTTTTTTTTTTTTTTT
>NW_007059687.1:46944-47462 GCF_000164805.1 Carlito syrichta
TGCCCAGGCGGGTCTCAAACCCGCAGGTTCAGGCAATCCACTCACCTCAGCCTCCCAAAGCGCGGGATTACAAGCTGAGCCACCGAGCCTGGCGGTAAAGACTTTTTAAAGACAGTTTCATAGGATGTATTAAAATCTTAAATGCATGTACCTTTTTGAACCTGTAATTCACTTCTCTGTATCTGTACTAGCGAAATATTCCTACAGGTCGTGAAAAAGTATGACCAGAATATAGTTCCTCTTCTTCCTCTTCCTCCTTTCTTCTTCTATTGGAAACAACCTGAAAGATATTAGTAGTGAGTAGAATAAACAGATTATGGCCTATCCATCCTACCATGAATGAATGAGAAAACAGTATGTTGTGGAGTTCATTACATATCAGGGCATGTAAGACTATATTTTGTTTTTGTTTTTTTTTTGAGTTGGAGTCTCACTCTGTCGCCCAGACTGGAGTGCAGTGGCCGCTCCGGGCCACCACAGCCTCGACCTGCTGGGCTCCGGCGATCCTTCCGCCTCAG
>NW_007059687.1:47482-66153 GCF_000164805.1 Carlito syrichta
CCAGCAGGTCTCGAACCCGTGGGCTCAGGCAATCCACTCACCTCAGCCTCCCAAAGGCGCGGGATGACAGGCTGAGCCGCCGAGCCCGGTTTTTTTGTTCATTTTTTAAACTACTACGTAGTGTTTTGTGGGATAAATATACTCTAATTTACTTAACTGCTTCCCAACTGATGAATATATGTGTGTATAAATGCATAGAAATGCACAAACATCTTCTGGGCATGGTGGCATGTACCTGAAATCCTAGCTACTTGGGAAGCTGAAACAGGAAGATTCCTTGAGCCCGGGAGTTCCGGGCTGTAGTTCATTATGATCTCACCTGCAGATAGCCACTATGCTCCAGCCTGGGCAACACAGCAAGATCCCATCTGTAAAAACATGTTTTTTAGTTTAAAAAAAAAGGAATTCACAAACATCAAGCTTTTTTTTTTTTTTTTTTTTTTTTTTGAGTCGGAGTCTCACTCTGTCGCCCAGCCTGGAGTACAGTGGCACGCTCACGGCCACCTCAGCATTGACCTGCTGGGTTCAGGCAATTCTTCCGCCTCAGTCTTCCAAGTAGCTGGAACTACAGGCATGCACTACCACGCCCAGCTAATTTTTTGATTTGTTGTGGAGATGAGGTCTCACAAATTGCCCGGGCTGCTCTCGAACCCGTGGACTCAGGCAGTCCCCTCACTTTAGCCTCCCAAAGTGCTGGGATTACAGGCTTGAGCCACCGTGCCCGGTCAGCATCAAACTTTTAAATGGTGGTTATCTCTGGGGAATGGAATGAAATTTGATGGGGCATAGTGGTAAAAGAGGATGCTTGTGTTTGATTCTGTCTTTTTGAAACTTTTAAAACAAGAATGTATATTTATACTTTAATCGTGAAATTAAATTTTTGACAATAGGATAAGCAGTCTCAGAAACTTAACCAGATGAAGATAGTATAACCAATAAACAAACAAACAAATAAAAACAAGCTTCCCGCTTCATCCTGCTCCCCCCACACCATGAACTCTTTTGGCTATTCTGTGTGAAATGGGAGAACCTGACAGCTCCAGCAACCGCCTCACTTCCTGAGACTGCATCAAGATTCCTTGTGCCAACACCTCTAAAAATAGGATGTTCACAGTTAGACTGAGTCAAGAAAGCCCTGTAAAAAGCCATCCTTCGGGAATGAATCGTCAAGTAAAGCACCATACGTGATGCTGGCACAGGAGAATGATGGTCCTGACTGCTTCCCAATCTCACACATTGGATTCCTGGCTACCAGGCATGGGTATTTTTAACATTAAAGGCAATGCAGGAGATGTGGGAGGTCATCCCATTCCTGCACTGTTAACTCTTCCATGGATTATCTACTGTTTGGATTATTCCTAGCACCTTTAAATTCTTCTTCTTCTTTTTTTTTTTTTAGCACCTTTAAATTCTAAAGAGATTTTCCCCTCCTGTTAAGCATTCTTGTGAGTCATCTCCCCACCATCTTCAATTGGTAGGAGCTCAAGGAATGTAAATTAGTTTTCTATTAGCCTAAACAAACACAATTAGAAAGGAAAATCCCTTAAGGCAAAGAACACCTATCAAAGCCAAGTCTAAATTACCTTTGGCCATTGTAATCAGGAAAATAAATGAGGAACCAATGTAATTATCTTTTTAATATCTAGGGAAAGTGTTTTATTGTTTTCTTTTATAGATTTCTTCAGTATTTTATCATCCTAATGTCCTTTTATATGCATTTTAAGCCACTCAGTCTGTAATCTGAGCCCCATTCTGGTTTGTGTCCTTCGGGAAAGTAGATGATCTAACCTCAGTTATTCTAAATGTCCTTCTCTTCCTTGTCAATGTACAAGCATGGTAATTTTCTGTGAATATCTTTTTTTTATATTGACTTAACCCACAGACATATTATTTTTAACATCACTGTGGCATTTTATAATAATAGCTGCCATGTCTACAATGAGTCATGTACTCTCTTAGGAATGTTATACTTGTTATTTAATCCTCACGACACTACAATGTAGATACAATTATTCCTTTTTTTTTTGAGTTGGAGTCTCACTCTGTCGCCCAGACCGGAGTGCAGTGGCCGCTCCCGGCCACCGCAGCCTCGACCTGCTGGTCTCCGGCGATCCTTCCGCCTCAGCCTTCCAAGTAGCTGGAACTACAGGTCGCCCAGCTAATTTTTTGAATTATTGTAGAGATGAGGTCTCGCCTGCCCAGGTGGGTCTCGAACCCACAACCCACGGGCTCAGGCAGTTCACTCACCTCAGCCTCCCAAGGCACGGGATTACAGGCTGAGCCACCAGGCCCGGCTCAATTATTCTTAATATATAAAGGAGGAAATTGAGGCTGAAATATTTTTTCTTTTCTTTCTTTCTCCCTTTTTTTTTTGTGAGTCTGGGTTTTACTCTGTTGCCCAGGCTAGGGTGCAGTGACACGATCACAGCTCACTACAGCCTCGACCTCCTGGACTCAGGTGATTCTTCCACCTCAGTCTTCTAAGTAGCTGGAACTACAGGCATACCCTGTCATTGCTTGGCTTATTTTTTGGTAGAGATGCGTTCTTGCTGTGTTGCCCAGGCTGGTCTCAAACTCCTGGCCTCAAGGAATCCCCCCGCCTCTGTCTCCCAAAGTGCTGGGTTTACAGATGTGATCCACTGTACCTGGCCTGAAATATCTTCTAATGAGTAAAATAAATCATAGACTGTTGGGAGTAAGACACCAGATGGTCTTATTCCCAAGCCCACCCTCAATCCACAATACCATACTTTCTCCTATCATGTTGATATATTTGTTTAGCTGATCTCCTACGGTTAGGCATTCAGAGTTATCTCTGATTTGTGGTAGGTATCATATCATGAACATTTTTTTGTAACCATAATCATCCTGAGTCCCATGTAGATCAGCCTCTGTAGGTTCATGTAGCCCTGCCTAAAAAAACGCTTAAAATGAATTCCAGTCTTCGTTTTGTCTCAAAGAAAAATCACAGGTGCTCCAGTTCAAAACTCCTAACAATACTCCTCAATCTCCTCCCTTCCTTCCCCAGCTCCCTCACACTAACCACTGCAGAGGCAATCATAAGCTCCACGAATCCCACAACTCCACTCAAGCCATGCCTCGAAACTGTCGTCTCCTCACACCTCCCTCTTGGTTCTTTATTTCATAGATCAGTTTAGCTTCCAGGGCCATTTCCCCTGGTTCTAGCCATTCTGGTCTGGTTGCTCTACTCATTTTCCTAGTTCTCCATCTCAAAAGAGCCGGGGAAGAAGTCTCCATTGTGGGAGTCGGAGGTATGGGTTGTACAGAAACATTGACAGGAGAACATTGACCCATACAAGTCAATTTCATTCCTGCTGTATTAATTGTTGAGGTTTTTGTTTTTTCATTTTAGGGTTTCCGCCGATTGAATGATAGTCTCCAAGATGAGCTCTGTGGATCATTGAGTAAATCTGTAGGAGTGAATAATTTTAGCCAGCAAGCTTTCCCACTGTTAAACAAAATTAATGGGTGGCCATTGTTTCGGACTGAGCTTCTGCACCAGGACCTACCGGCCAGAGCAAACTAACTGAACATTAAAAATGGGCCAATTTCTCAAAAAAACAAAACAAAAACCCTCAGGAGATTCACAGTAACCAATTAGAAGTTTAACTGAGCCAGGCTTGGTGGCTCAGTCTGTAATCCCTCGCTTTGGGAGGCTGAGGTGAGTGGATGGCCTGAGTCCGTGGGTTCGAGACCCGCCTGGGCAACTTGGCGAGACCTCATCTCTACAATAAATCAAAAATTAGCCGGGCGTGGTAGCGCACGCCTGTAGTTTCAGCTACCTGGAAGGCTGAGGCGGAAGGATCGCCGGAGCCCAGCAGGTCGAGGCTGCGGTGGCCGGGAGCAGCCACTGCACTCCAGTCTGGGTGACAGAGTGAGACTCCAACTCAAAAAAAAAAAAAAAGAAGTTCAACTGAGCCAGCATAAGAAAGTTCCCTCTGCCAGGCGCGGAGACTCACACCTGTAATCCCAGCACTTTGGGAGGCTGAGGTGAGAGGATTGCCTGAGCCCATGAGTTCAAGACCAGCCTGGGCAATTTGGGGAGACCTCCTCTCTACAATAAATCAAAAAATTAGCCGGACATGGTGGCGCATACCTGTAGTTTCAGCTACTTGGAGGGCTGAGGCAGAAGGATCGCTTGAGCCCAACAGGTCGAGGCTGCGGTGGCCGTGAACATGCCCCTGTACTCCAGCCTGGGCGACGGAGTAAGACTCCATCTCAAAAAAAGTCCCCTCTGTTTAACCTTATGAGGAAAGTAACTTTGAAATAACCAATCCACTTTTTGTTTCTTATTTCTGCTTTCTTTAGCCCTTTTCAGCCTTCAAAGCTAACCTCCTCTGCTCAGCTCCATAGTCACTTGTTCTTCAGATGGGATACTACCCGATTCCTGAATCACTAATCAAAGCCAGTTCAATCTTTAAACTCAGCTTGTTGAAATTTTGTTTTGTAACACTAGTCATTGAAATAAAATACATTGCATGACTATAATGAGGTCAACTTGTCATAAGACTTGAAAAAAAAAATGTTTGCCTTACATGCCTTCTTAGGCAGTCAGAGCATTTTATGACTACACCTAAAAGTCATTATACAATTTTGATTATTTTATAAAAACTGTACTAAATATGTGAAATACAATAATATACAAAAATATAACTGGCCCCAAATTCCCTATTTTCTTTTCTGTTATGGGCTATGGAAGAAAAGAGAGATTTAGACTTTGTGAAGTGGCTCACTGAGCTGGCAGGCGTTCTTCCCTTAAGAGCCTTTCTTTTGGTTTTGGCCAGGTATCTTCTCTTGAAAATTTGTTTGTTTGTATGTTTGTTTCAATGGGTACATGTGCAGATTTGTTACGTGATGATGAGGGTTGGACTTCTGTTAAGCCCATCACTCAAATTATGTGCATGATACTCAGTGGGTAGTTTTTCTTCTTTTTTTGGAGTTGGAGTCTCACTCTGTTGTCCACACTGGAGTGCAGTGGCATGGCCACAGCTACCACAGCCTTAGCCTGCTGGGATCCGGTGATCCTTCCACCTCAGCCTTCCAAGTAGCTGGAACTATAGGTGCCCGCTACCACGCCTGGCTAATTTTTTATTTATTCTGGAAATGAGGTCTCGCCAAGTTACCCGGGCTGGTCTCAAACCGGCAGGCTCAGGCAATCCCCTTGCCTCGGCCTCCCAAAGTGCTGGGATTACAGGCTGAGCCACCGAGCCCGGTCTAGTTTTTCAACTCTTGCACCCTTCCCTTCCTCCCCCGCTTAGGAGTCCCCAGTGTCTGTTGTTCCCATCTTTACGTCTGTGTGTATCCAGTGTTTAACTCCCACTTATATTTAGTTTTCCGTTTCTGTGTTAGTTCACTTAGAATAATGGCCTTCATGAGAGGATTGCTTGAGCCTAGGGGTTCAAGACCAGCCCAGGAAATTGGCAAGACCTCACCTCTACAATAAATAGAAAAATAGCCGGGTGTGGTGGTGCATGCCTGTAGTTCAAGCTACTTGGAAGGCTGAGGTGGAAGGATCACCTGAGTCCAGCAGGTCAAGGCTGTGGTAGCCATGAGTGTGCCACTACACTCCAACTTGGGCAGCAGAGTGAGAACTCCAACTCAAAAGAAAGAAAGAAAGAAAGAATAATGGCCTCCAGCTGCATTAGGGTTGCTACAAAGGACATGATTTCATTCTTTTTATGGCTGCCTCATACTCTATGGTGTGTGTGTACCACGTTTTCTTTATCCAACCCATTGTTGACCAGCACCCAGGCTAGATCCTTGTTTTTGCTATTGTAAATAGTGCTGTGATAAACATACGAGTATAGGAGTCTTTTTGGTTATATAATTTATGCTCCTTTGGATCTGTACCCAATAGTGGATTGCGGGGTTGAATGGTAAATCTATTTTAGTTCTTTCAGAAATCTCCAAACTGTTTTCCACAGGGACTGAACTAGTTTACCTTCCTACCAACAGTGTACAAGTATTCCTTTTTCTCCACAACCTCACCAACACCTGTTTTGTTTTTGTTTTTGCTTTTTGAGTCGGAGTCTCACTCTGTTGCCCAGTCTGGGGGACAGTGGCACACTCATGGCCACCGCAGCCTCAACCTACTGGGCTCAGGCGATCCTTCCACCTCAGCCTTCCAAGTAGCTGGAACTACAGGCACATGCCACCATGCCTGGCTAATTTTTTAATTTTTATTTGTAGATACGAGGTCTCTCCAAGTTGCCCAGGCTTGTCTCAAACCCATGGGCTCAGGCAATCCTCTCACCTCGGCCTCCCAAAGTGCTGAGATTATAGGCATGAGACACTGCACCAGGCCTGTTTTTTTTTTTTTTTTTTAAATAATAGCCATTCTGACTGGTGTCAGATAGTATCTCATTGTGGTTTTAATTTGCATTTCTCTGATGCTTAGTGATGAAATTATATTTTATAAATAGATATTGTCTCAGTTTAGGAATATAGTCAGCTCCCAACTTAATTTTTTTTTTTTTTTTTTTTTGAGAAAGCAGGATGTATTGAGAGGACAAAAAAGTTCCCAGAGTAGGAGGGGACCAGAAGGGGTTAGCCTGACTTAGCATTCTTTTTTTTTTTTTGAGTTGGAGTCTCACTGTCGCCTAGACTGGAGTGCAGTGGCCACTCCCAGCCACCGCAGCTTCTACCTACTGGGCTCCGGCAATCCTTCCACCTCAGCCTTCCAAGTAGCTGGAACTACAGGCGCACGCTACCACGCCCGGCTAATTTTTTTGATTTATTATAGAGATGAGGTCTCTCCTGCCCAAGCGGGTCTCGAACTCGCGGGCTCAGGCAATCCACTCACCTCAGCCTCCCAAATGCGTGGGATTACAGGCTGAGCCACCGAGCCCGACCTAGCATTCTTATGTAACTGCAAGCTTTGAAGTGAAGTGTACTTTAACTTGAACACCCAGGTTGTTCACGTGCTCACACATATACATGTAAGAGAGGCCAGGAAGGTGGCAAAAACATGGGATTTACTGATTTGGGAGAAGAAATTCATGATTTGCGCTAGAAGCAAATGACTAAACTCACTTTCTAGGCCATTCTCATTTCTTACTCGGCAGGAGTCTGCTATCAGATTAAACCTGAAGCTTTCCACGTTTTGTTTTGTTTTTCCAGTTCGACAAGTGGACGGACTCTCAAAGGAGAAGAATTCTCACTGGCCTGTTGGAGCGTTGCTCCCTTTCACAGCAAAAGTTCTGCTGCCGAAAGCTCCAGGAGAAAATTCCAGCAGAAGCCCTGGATTTTACGACCAAGCTTCCACGGGTGTTATCTTTATACATCTTTTCTTTCCTGGACCCCCGAAGTCTTTGTCGCTGTGCACAGGTAAAAATAAAGCAGTAGCACATGTTTTGTAAAGATAGCCTCAGGAAATTTGGGAGCTTGAGTCACTTAAGGAAAAACACACACCACACACACACAACCAAGAAATAGATGAGATGGTCAGCCTGTTTAGTCCATGTTGTTTGAATGAATCCCTGCCTCCTTTGTATCTCTGTATTTAGTGCTCAAAAGACGGGGAAAAAAGTATAAGTTACATTAGTGTCCATAAAAAAGAACTGGCTAGTTGGGGAGATAAGTACACATGCAAGAAATTGTTAATCATAAGCACTGAAGGCGGGCTCAGTGGCTCAGCCTGTAATCCCAGCGCTTTGGGCGGCCAAGGTGGGTGGATTGCCTGGGCCCGCGGGTTCAAGACCCACCTGGGCAACTTGGCGAGACCTCATCTCTACAATAAATCAAAAATTAGCCCGGCATGGTAGCACGTGCCTGTAGTTCCAGCTACTCGGAAGGCTGAGGCAGAAGGATCGCTGGAGCCCAGCAGGTCGAGGCTGCGGTGGCCAGGAGTGGCCACTGCATTCCAGTCTGGGCGACGGAGTGAGATTCCAACTCAAAAAAAGAAAAAAGAAATGTTTAATCAGCAGGACAGTCCTATGCTGCATGGTACAACTACAGTCAAATCCTAAATTGTGTTGTGCAGGTCATTCATGAGTAGAAAAGCTCAAAATACGGTGCTAATGAGATATGAGACGAAGAGAGATCCAAGCAAGCAGGTGCGCTCACAAGGGCCTTGGAAAAGGAGCTGACCATTATTGTCTTACAAGTAATTTTGTAGTGTATTAAAGTGAAGGCAAACTATTTAAGATAAGGCTGGGAATGGTGGCTCACGCCTGTAGTCCCAGGACTTTGGGAGGCTGAGGCGAGGGGATTGCTTGAGCCCAGGAGTTTGAAACCAGTCTGTACAACATAGTGAGACTTTGTCTCTACAAAAAATTAGCCAGGCGTGGTAGTGCACGTCTGTAGTCCCAACTATTCGGGAGGCTGAGGTGGAAGGATCGCTTTAGCTCAGGGGGTCAAGGCTGTGGTGAGCCATGATCATGTCACTGCACTCCAGCCTGGGCAACAGAGTAAGACCTCTACTCAAAAAAAACAAACAAAACAAAACCCCAAAAATGATATAAGATATAAAACTGAAGCCAGACATGGTGGCTCAAGCCTGTAATCCCAGAACTTTGAATGGCCGAGGCAAGAGCATTGCCTGAGCCCACAGGTTCGAGACCAGCCTGGGTAACATAGTACGATCTCATCTCTACGATAAAAAAAAAAATTAGCTGGGCATGGTGGCACGCGCCTGTAGTTCCGGCTACTTGGAAGGCTGAGGCGAAAGAATCACCTGAACCCAGCAGGTCGTGGCTGCGGTGACCAGGAGTGTGCCACTGCACTCCATCCTGGGCAACCGAGTGAGACCCCAACTCAAAAAAAAATGATTTAAGATATAAAACTGGTAGTCATTTTTTAAAAGTCCTTTTATAGAGTCTAGCAAGACCAGAAATTACCTGGTACAGTACAATTCCCATACATCTAATATGTTAACTTTAGTTTTTGAAATTAAGAAAATGAATGCAGTAAGAAAGATGTGTTATTCAATAAACGGTGTTGGAACAACGGGGTAGATATCTGAAAAACAAACAAATTCCAGTAGGATGAAAGATTTATATGAAATCAAAGGAAATCATTAAAGTACTCAAAGCAAACACAGGAAATGAGGCTTTTGTGCATATTCCATAATACTCAGAAGCCTTCAAAGAAAACACACAATTTAGAATCTTTCTTTCTTCGTCTCACGTATATTGAGCAAGCATGAAAAAAGCATATTTTAAACTGTGACTATAAAAATTAAAATATTATTCATGGAACAGAATATCACAAATAAATTCAAACAGTAAACAGAAAAAGCCGGGCTTGGTAACTCAGCCTGTAATCCCGCGCTTTGGGAGGCTGAGGTGAGTGAATTGCCTGAGGCTGTGGGTTCGAGACCCGCCTGGGCAACTTGGTGAAACCTCATCTCCACAATAAATGAAAAAATCAGTCGGGCATGATAGCGCACGCCTGTAGTTCCAGCTACTTGGAAGGCTGAGGTGGAAGGATCGCCGGAGCCCAGCAGGTCGAGGCTGCGGTGGCCGGGAGCGGCCATTGTACTCCAGTCTGGGCGACAGAGTGAGACTCCGACTCAAAAAAAAAAAAAATCTATTGCAAACAAAGGGCTAATTTCTTTATTTGGTAAAAGAGCTTCTATAAATTTATATTAAGGGAAAAAAATACCAACAACCCAGCAGAAAAATGAACAAAGAAAATGAACAAGCAATTCACAGAAAAAGAAATACAGTGCAGATGTCACTAAAATATGTAAGACGCTTAGTCTCATATGGCATGCCATCTTTCATGACTCAGATTGGGACTTTGTAAAAAAAAAATTTAGATTCAAGGGGTACATATGCAGGTTTGTTACATGGGTATATTTCATGGCAATGAGGTTTGGGCTTCTGATGAGCCTGTCACCTAAATGGTGTGCAGGGTGCCCAAAAGGTAGTTTTTCAACCCTTGTCCTTCCTCCTTCCTCCCCGCTTTAGGAGACACCAGTATCCGTTGTTCTCATCCTTATTCCCATGTGTATGCAGTGTTTAGCTCCACTTAGAAATGAGAATAAGCATTATTTAATTTTCTGTTTGTGTTAGTTTGCTCAGAATAATGCCTCCAGCTGCATCCACATTACTGCAAAGGGCATGATTTTGTTCTTTTTTATGGCCATGTGGTATTCCAGGTGTATATGTACCACATTTTTTCACCCAAGCCACCATTGATGGGCACCTAGGTTGGTTCCATGTTTTTGTTATTGTGAATAGTCTGCAATAAACATACAAGTGTAGGGGTCTTTTTGGATAGAAAGATTTATGCTATTTTAAGTCTATACCTAGTAGTAGGGTGGCTGGATCGAATGGTAAATCTATTTTAGTTCCTCGAGAAGTCTCTAAACTGCTTTCCACAGGGACTGAACTAGTTTACATTTCCACCAGCAGTGCATGAGTGTTCTTTTTTCTCTACAACCTTGCCAACATCTGGGGTTTTTGTGTTTTTTTGAGTTGGAGTCTCACTCTGTTGCCCAGGCTGGAGTGCAATGGCACACTCAAGGCCACCACAGCCTCAACCTGCTGGGCTCAGGTAGTCCTTCTGCTTCAGCCTTCCAAATAGCTAGAAGTACAGGCATGCTCCACCACAACTGGCTAATTTTTTGATTTATGATAGAGATGAGGTCTCGCCAAGTTGCCCAGGCTGGTCTCAAACCCGTGGCCTCAGGCCATCCTCTCACCTCAGCCTCCCAAAGTCTGGGATTATAGGCGTGAGCCACCATGTCCAGCTTACTTTTTAATAATAGCTATTCTGACTGGTATAACATGGTATCTCATTGTGGTTTTGATTTGCATTTCTGTGATGATTAGCAATGTTGAGCAATTTTTAAATATGTTTGTTGGCTTCTTTTTGTGCAGTGGCATAATCACAGCTCACCGCAGCCTCATCCTCCTGGGCTCAGGTGATCCTCCCACGTCAGCCTCCTGAGTAGCTGGAAATGCAGGCACGTGCCACCACGTCCAGCTAATTTTTTGATCTTTTGTAGAGATGAGGTCTCGCTTATTACCCAGGCTGGCTTTGCCCACTTTTAAATAAGGCTGTTTGTTTTTTTTTCTGTCAGATCATTGAAATTCCTTATGGGTTCTGGATATTAGTCCTTTGCCAGATGTATAGAGTGCAAATGCTTTCTCCCATTCTGTAAGTTTTCTGTTTACCCTAGCGATAGTTTTTTGTTTTGTTTTGCTTTTGCTGTGCATAAGCCCTTTAGTTTAATTAGGTCCCACTTGTCAAAGATTGAGACTTTTTATTTATTTATTGTAATTTTATTTTTTTTAGTTGGAGTCTCACTCTGTTGCCCAGACTGGAGTGCAGTGGCTGCTCCCAGCCACCGCAGCCTTGCCTGCTGTGCTCCGGCGATCCGCCTCAGCCTTCTGAGTAGCCGGAATTACAGGCATGCGCTACCACGCCCGGCTGATTTTTTTTATTTACTGTAGAGATGAGGTCTTGCTGTCCAGGCGGGTCTCGAACCCGCGGGCTCAGGCAATCCACTCAGCTCAGCCTACCAAAGCCACGGGATTACAGGCTGAGCCACCAAACCCAGCTAATATTACATTTTTAAGTAAAAATTCCCTCTGTCCCAGCAGTTCTACTTCTTGAAATTTGTCTGATAGGCATACTCCAAAAATTATGTGTAAAAATTATGCTTCATAAGAATATTGCAGCTGGGCGCAGTGGCTCAGCCTGTAATCCCAGCAGTTTGGGAGGCCGAGGCGAGTGGATTACCTGAGCTCACGGGTTCGAGACCAGCCTGGGCAACTTGGTGAGACCTCGTCTCTACAATAAATCAAAAATTAGCCAGGCATGGTAGCGTGTGCCTGTAGTTCTGGCTCCTTGGAAGGCTGAGGCCGAAGGATCCCCGGAGCCCAGCAGGTCAATGCTAGGGTGGCCATGAACATGCCACTGCACTCCAGCCTGGGCAACGGAGTGAGACTCTAACTCAAAAAAAAAAAAAGACAAGAAAATTTATACTTAGTGAAATTATAAGGATGGATGTAAAAGAAAACATATCATGAAAAGAATAAACAATGTACAGACCTTAGTTTATGTAACCTTCATCCAACTTCCATATGACCTTTAAGAATCTTTAGGAAATTCCAGAGTCTATCTGAGTTTCAGTTCCTCCTTTGCAATATGAGGGTAATAACTATGCTTATCTCCCTAGGTTGCTATGAAGGTGGTTAGTAGGTGCTCAATAAATATTCGTTGACTCTGATTCTAATCTGCACCTGTAGTCCCAGACTGGCGTGTAAAGTCAAATCATTCTGCCTGCAAGAACTTCTGGTGGGAGGTAGCTATTTAAACTGTGGTTTGGAGGTGAAGGACAAAAGAGTGATCCCAGAACCAGGGTGACAGTTCAAAACCTAGAGAAAGCCGGGGCAGTGCTCACTCACGCCTGTCATCCCAGCACTTTGGGAGGCAGAGGCGAGAGGATTGCCTGAGCCCAGGGTTCAAGACCAGCCTGGGCAACTTGATGAGACCTCATCTCTACGATAAATCAAAACATTAGCCAGGCATGGTGGCGTGTGCCTGTGAAAGACTGAGACAGAAGGATCGCCTGAGCTCAGTACGTAGAGACTGCAGTAGTTGTGAGTATGCCACTGCACTCCAGCCTGGGCAACGGAGTGAGACTCCAACTCAAAAAAAAAAAAAAAAAACCCTAGAGAAAGTAGGCATGTAAACAGAGCAGGTTGTTTTGTTGTCTTTGTTTCTCCAGGTGTGCTGGCATTGGAAGAACCTAGCTGAGCTGGACCAGCTCTGGATGTTCAAATGTTTGCGGTTTAACTGGTACATCAATTTTTCTCCAACTCCCTTTGAGCAGGGGATCTGGAAAAAGCACTACATTCAAATGGTGAAAGAACTTCATGTTACTAAGCCTAAGGTAAATTTCAGGCAAAAAGCAGCAAGCTTGCAAACATCACTTCTTTCCAAGTTCTAGAATCAGTCGGGCGCAGTGGCTCACGCCTATAATCCCAGCACTTTGGGAGGCTGAGGTGAGAGGATGACCTGAGCCCACAGGTTCGAGACCAGCCTGGGCAACTTGGCAAGACCTTGTCTCTACCATACATCAAGAAATTAGCCGGGCATGGTGGCGTATGCCTGTAGTTCCAGCTACCTGGAAGGCTGAGGTGGAAGGATTGCCGGAGCCCAACAGGTTGAGGCTGCAGTGGCTGGGAGCATGCCACTGTCTTCCAGCCTGGGTGACAGAATGAGACTCCAACTCAAAAAAAGAAAGAAAGAAAGAAAAAGTTCTAGAACTAATGATAAAAGATCGGGCTGGTCACAGTGGCTCACGCCTGTAATCCCAACACTTTGTGAGGCCAAGGCAGGAAAATCGCTTGGGCCCAGGTGTTCAAGACCTGCCTGAGCCACATAGCAAGACACCTGTCTACACACACACCAAATTAGCCAGGTATGGGGGCAAGTGCCTGCAGTGCCAGCTACTTGGGAGGCTGAGGCAGGAGGGTCACTTAAGCCCAGGAGTCAGCCTATAGTGAGCCATGACATTGCCACTGCACTCCAGCCTGAGCAACAGAGTAAGACCCTGTTACCAAAAAAATAATAATAATAATTGAAAATAAAGGATCAAACTAGAAGTTGGAGAAGAGAGGCAGTTCAAAGGAACTATCTTGTGATTTCAAAATCTTCCTTTTCTGGTGCTTGATAGCCGCTTCCATGTTAGTTGAGAGCCCTCACCCGATACTCCAAAACCACAGTTGCACCCAAAAGGTTAGGACTATGAAACATCTCCCTCTGTCTAGTTCCCTGATTTCTGTGTCTCTGACTCAGAACACTAGACAGATGACAGTTCTGACATGGGACGTGGGGACTCTTGGGTAATGTGCAGTATTTGTCAACTATGGGTCTTCAAACTTCACGAATTCAAATTTTCTTTTTCTTTTTTTTTGAATAGACGAGGTCTCGCCAAAGTGCCCGGGCTGGTCTCAAAGCCGCAGGCTCAAGCCTCTCAAAGTGCTGGGATGACAGGCTGAGCCATCGAGCCCGGCCTCGAATTCAAATTTTCTATGATTCTACCAGGTGAGCTGAAGTTTATTTTTGTTTTTTTTTGTTTTTTGGTTTTTGGTTTTTGGTTATTTTTTTGAGTTGGAGTCTCACTCTGTCGCCCAGGCTGGAGTGCAGTGGCCGCTCCTGGCCACCGCAGCCTCAACCTGCTGGCCTCCTGCGATCCTTCCACTCAGACTTCCAAGTAGCTGGAACTATAGGCACACGCTACCACGCCCGGCTAATCTTTTGATTTTTTGTAGAGATGAGGTCTCGCCAAGTTGCCCAGGTGGGTCTCGAACCTGCGGGCTCAGGAGATCCACTCACCTCGGCCTCCCAAAGCGCGGGATTATAGGCTGAGCCACCGAACCCGTCTTGAAGTTTATTTTTGTATCATTTATGAGGAAAAGTTTTCCAATAAATTAGTCATCAAGGAAAGGCCTAATTGGCATATTAAAGTTCTTAGTTTTTTGCTAGAAACAAGCAAAGTAGAGTATTTATATATAATCCTAAAAAGTGACAAATATAAGAACTTCTTGTGGCTTTCTGTGAATTTTAACTAATGCTATATTCCTTCTTACAGTCATAGCTAGTTAGATAATTTATGGGGAATTTTTATGAGCCTTTTGTTTACAGTATTTTCTATATACATGCAGAGTTGTGCATCATTCTGTACAACAGACAAGTTCCTGAAAAATTATATGTAAATTAAATTTTTTAAATGATTTTTAAAACCACAGGGGTATTGTAGCCTATGAAAAAAACTGCTGTGTATCCTTTTAAAACTGAAGAATCCTTTTGAAATATGAATAATCAACTCCTAACTTGTTTATTTAGGTTTAGGTTTTATTGTGTTTTCTTGAAATAGACTCCATCTACTTTTAATAGAGTAATAAACTATGCATAATTAATATTGCTACTACTGCAGTGATAAAAATAGTCTTTCTAACTTCAATAGTTGGTCTGCTCCATGAGGATTTCTTTTAAAAGTGGAATTATAAGTGCAGAATTTTAAAAGTTCTTTTAAAAATCCCCATATCTCTGACTCCTTTCCTCACAAGGCTTTTCTCGAAGTCCTTTTTTTTTCGGAGTTTCACTCTGTTGCCCAAGGTGGAGTGCAGTTGTACGCTCACAGCCACTGCAGCTTCAATCTACTAGGCTCAGAAAATCCTTCCACCTCAGCTGGAACTACAGGCGTGCACCCCCATGCCCACTAATTTTTTAAATTTATTTATTGTAGAGATGAGGTCTCACCATGTTGCCCAGGCTAGTCTCGAACCCGTGGGCTCAGGCAATCTTCTCACCTCTGCTTCCCGAAGTGCTGGGATTACAGACGTGAGCCACCATGCCTGGCTTTCTTGAAGTTCATTCCCAACTGAGGAACAGGGAGTGAGCTTCAATAACTAAAGTTCAGGGTATCTGGGAGCAGAGGAAAGAAAAGGTTGTCATTCCACTACCAACTAGTAGAATGAAAAAGTAAAACTGATGATGCTTTGTCTTCAGCAATAATTCTTTTCCACAGAATATTTATGTTTAACTATATTTAAAAATAATGAATATTGGCCGGGCTCGGTGGCTCAGTCTGTAATCCCAGCACTCTGGGAGGCCAAGGTGAGTGGATTGCCTGAGCCCAGGGGTTGGAGACCAGCGTGGGCAACATGGCAAGACCTCGTCTCTACAAAAAAATAAAAAAATTAGCTGGATGTGGTAGCACACACCTGTAGTCCCAGCTATTTGGAAGACTGAGGTGGAAGGCTCTCCAGAGCCCAGCAGCTCGAGGCTGCAATAGCCATGATCATGCCACTGCACTCCAGCCTGGGCAACAGAGTGAGACTCCGACTGGAGGAAAAAAAAAAAGACCTAAATAAGAATGACTAAGCTTAAGAAAAGCAATTCATAGATGTATCAGTTGAAGAAACAGACCTAAACCAGAAAGACTAAAGTTGACAGTCATCTGACTAAGGTTGATAAAGTCAGCTGTCAACACTATACATACTTGTACAATTTGTGTCATAGGCAATGAATAGAGCACAGCATTTAGCTTCCCTCAGGCAACTTTCCCATTCTCCACCCTCCATCTCCCCCAATACTTTGTACCTGGCGTGTGGTCCTGCAGAGCTTTTGAAAGCATGTCAAGAGCCGGAGAGAGTGGTTAATACTTGTTTCTCCAGTCTTAAAATCATAGTGCTGGCTGGGCTCAGTGGCTCAGCCTGTCATCCCAGCACTTTGGGAGGCCGAGGTGAATGGATTGTCTGAGTCCATGGGTTCCAGGCAACTTGGCAAGACCTCGTTTCTACAATGAAGCAAAAATTAGCTGGGTATGGTAGCACGTGCCTGTAGTTCCAGCTCCTTGGAAGGCTCAGGTGGAAGGATCGCCGGAGCCCAGCAGGTGGACACTGGGGTGGCTATGAGCATGCCACTGCACTCCAGCCTGGGCAATGGAGTGAGATTCCAACTCAAGAAAAAAAATCGTAGTGCTGAATTAGAATGATCTTTATTTATTTATTTATTTTTTGAGTTGGAGGCTCACTCGGTCGCCCAGACTGGAGTGCAGTGGCCGCTCCCGGCCACCACAGCCTCGCCTGCTGGGCTCCAGGCATGCACTACCACGCCCGGCTGATTTTTTGATTTATTGTAGAGATGAGGTCTCGCTGCCCAGGTGGGTCTCTAACCCGCGGGCTCAGGCAATCCACTCACTTCAGCCTCCCAAAGGTGCGGGATTACAGGCTGAGCCACTGAGCCCGGCTTAGAATGATCTTTAAAACTGTCTGTGTGCCTATGCTACCTACACCAGAAAACACAATTTCAGAAAGACTACAGACTAGAAAAAGAAGAGTAAAATGAAACCCAAAGTAGGTGAAAGAAATAATAAAGAACTGGAATCAGTGAAATTGAAAACATAAAAACAATAAGAAATGAAACCAAAGTGGTTCTTGGATAACATAAATAGAATTGGTAAGTTTCTAGCTAGACTAATAAAAAAAGAGATAAAGCACAAAGTAGTAATACCAGGAATGATATTTCATTCCTGGGGTATCATTACAGATTCTATAGACATTAAATGAATAAGAGAATATTATAAACAGCTTCATATCACTAAACTCAGCAACCTAGATGAAATGGACAAATTACCAAAACTAACTCAATAAGTAATAGAAAACATGAATAAATCTATATGCATTTACATCTAAATTCATAATTTTAAAATTTACCACAGGTCAGATACAGTGGCTCATGCCTGTGATCCCGCTGGGAGGCAGAGGTGAGAGGATGGCCTGAGCCCAGGGGTTCAAGACCAGCCTGGGCAACTTGGGAGGCCTCGTCTCTACAATAAATTTTTAAAAATTAGCTGGGTGTGGTGGCATGTGCCTGTAGTTCCAACTACTTGGAAGACTGAGGCAGGAGGATCACCTGAGCCCAGCAGGTTGAGGTTGCAGTGGCTGTGAGCGTGTCACTGCACTCCAGACAGAATGAGACTCCAACTCAAAAAAAAAAAAAAAGTTGCTATAAAACTCCAGATCCACATAACTTCGTTGGTAAATTCTCTCACACATTGATAATCTCTTTTAGAAAACAGAGGAAGAGAGAACACTTCCCAACTCATTGCCCTTATTCCAAAATCAAAGACTTTACAAGAAAACAAAACAATATCCTTTATAAACATAGACATAATTTTTTTATGTACTAAGAAATTAAATTTAGTAATACATAAAAAGAGTAATCCATGGTGGCCAAGTGGGATGTATTCAAGGAAAGTAAGATTGGCATAATAGTCAGAAAATCAATCACTGTAACTCACAAAATAAAAGAGAATAGTTGTTTCAACAGTACATATACTAAAATTATGAATGATATGGAGAACACATACAAATGTGTGAAGCATTCCATACTAAAATAAAAAGAGAAAAGATATATGATCATTTCAGTATATGCAAACAAAAACATTTGACAAAATTCAACATCCATGCATAATGGAAAAAAATTCTCAAAAAGACTTCAGGTGATGTGAACAAAAGTTTTGCTTACTTAATCCAAAAATGATCACAGATTTTATTACTACCTATTTGTTAAAGTGTCAAACACGTGGTACTGTTCAGAATTAATGATTTTTATATATATAATTACTAGCATTTATACCTGAATTTTCCCCCCAAAGTTGTTTTTTATTTTATTTTATTTTTGAATTGGAGTCTCATTCTGTCACCCAGGCTAAGTGCAGTGGCACACTCACGGCCACTACAGCCTCGACCTGCTGGGCTCAGGTGATCCTCCTGCCTCAGTCTTCCAAGTAGCTAGAACTATAGGCATGCACCACCATGCCCAGCTAATTTTTTGATTTATTGTAGAGACAAGGTCTCACCATGTTGTTGCCCAGACTGGTCTCCAACCCCTGGACTCAGGCAATCCTCTTGTCTTAGCCTCCCAAAGTGCTGGGATTAGGGACTTGAGTCACCACACCCAGCTTCCAAAATTGTTTTGTAATCACGTATTATTTATTCCCAGTAGTAGTAAATATGGTCTCCTCCAAAAAGAAAAAAAAAAAACTAGACATTTAGTTCAATATAAGCTCAGAGAAATGAAATGAAAGTCCATCTAAATGAGATCCACACAAAAGATTTAATACTAGCCAGGCTCAGTGGCTCAGCCTGTAATCCTGCACCTTTGGGAGGCTGAGGTGAGTG
>NW_007059687.1:66173-76037 GCF_000164805.1 Carlito syrichta
CCAAAAATGAGCCGGGTGTGGTAGCGCGCGCCTGTAGTTCCAGCTACTGGGAAGGCTGAGGCGGATGGATTGCCGGAGCCCAGCAGGTCGAGGCTGCGGTGGCCGGGAGCGGCCACTGCACTCCAGTCTGGGCGACAGAGTGAGACTCCAACTCAAAAAAAAAAAAAAAAAAGATTATTTAATACTAAACCAATAATGAGCTGTTAATTATATAAATATAAATTATCTTCTGAATCTGCAACTAGGCAACAATCATTCATTAATGAGTAACTGTTTATTAAACACTGTTGTGTGCTATGTGCTAAGAGCCCAAGGGTTCAACCCTGCTTTCACAGAATCTATCTAGTGACCCAGGACATAGACAAAATAATTACAACACTGAATATTAAGTGTTGTCCTGTAATAGAATTGTTTACCAAGAGCAGTTGAAACAAGGATGTTTCCACTTGAAGGGACTGGAGAATTCCTTGATTTTCACAAAGAATAGAAGCAAACCAATTTACCAAGCAAAGCCTTCCTAATCTCTTAATGAACAAAAATTAAGCCCTTAATGGCTTCTCAACATACCAATACCACTTTCCTTAGGCTACAACCACTTAAAAACCTTATGAATTTCACATACAAAAGACAGACTTGGAATTTGGAGGATTAAAGCAGAAGTATTCTCTGGGAGTGGGTGAGATCTTGATAAGTGATAAAATTTATAGACTACCTGTCTACAACTTGCAATTGTCTCTGTCTGTTAGAAACCATTAGGGCTGGATTTTTTGGGGGAAGTTGTGCTTTTTATTAACAAATTAACTGCCGTGGTGGCAAACTAGATGATGATATGACAGAAGAGTAGGATAGGGAGTTTTTATGTGGGGGCTTTTGAAGCAAGACAGTCTCGGATTCAAACTCTGGCCTTGGGACTTAGGACTCTTATAGCCGTGGGCACATTCGGAAGACGGAGGCAGGAGGGTCACCTGAGCCCAGCAGGTCAAGACCCCTGTATCCCACCCTCTCCTATTGGTTTCTCCTATCCCACTTTCCTCTTCTGTAAAATGGGAGTACTAATGATTACCATATAGGGTTGTTGTGCTATTGAACCTTTATCTTATTGAGATAATGCATGAAAACTGCCTCAGACCATGCCTGGAACGTGGGAAGTACTCCTGGGGCAGTATCATCACAGTTACCAAGGTGTTGATGATGGTGGTGACGATACATGGTACGACGATCACGGTGATGGCAATGATGATGACCGTGACAGTGGTGATGGTGGTGGGGACGACGACAGCCTTGTTTTATTATTGTTTGCTTATTATTATAGTGTTTTGAGAAAAGTAACAATTTTCTCCTCCTAGACTCCGCCAAAAAATGGATTTGCCATTGCCAATGTTCAGCCAGTTGCAAGCAGTTCTCCAGGGGAGAAACAGTCACCTTTATCCGCTTTTCGGTCCTCTTCCTCCTTGAGAAAGAAGAATAACCCAGGGGAGAAAGAACTTCCTCCTTGGAGATCCTCTGACAAGCATCCCACAGATATCATTCGTTTTAATTACCTAGAAAACTGTGACCCCTTTGAGAATGTCTGGCAAAGGTAAGAAGCTCCATGTTACTTCTCGACTCCTTTGTTTTTAGAAATAATTAGCTGGGCGTGGTGGCTCACACCAATAATCCCAGCATTTTGGGAGGCCCAGGAGAGAGGATTGCCTGAGCCTAGGGGTTCAAGACAGCCTGGGTAACTTGGAGAGACTCATCTCTACAATAAATCAAAAATTAGCTGGGTGTGGTGGTGCATGCCTGTGGTTCCAGCTACTTGGAAGGCTGAGGAGGAAGGATCTCCTGAACCCAGCAGGTTGAGGCTGCAGGCATGAGTGTGCCACTGCACTCCAGCCTGGGCAACAGAGTGAGACTCCAACTCAAACAAACTAAAAATAAACAATTTATTGGTATTTCGGTATATTGAAGAGATAAAAATAGAACTTACTGTGAAATACAAAAGCTTTTCAATATATAGAAGCAAAAAGTATTGAAAAGTAAGTCAACAATTATTAGCAAATTTGCCTGTTCATATGATTTGTTTGCATTTTATAGCTATAATGATTTAGCATTATAGTTTCTTTTAATATTAAATTACAATTCAGCACCCTAGAGTTCTTTCTCCCTTCCATGTTTGTACCTCCCTTTTCTGACAGTAAGAAACCTGGCTCTCATTATATTTATTATATTTTATATATACATATTACTCTTATTTATAAATTCTGAATTTAGTACAGCCAAGTAAGGTAGCATGTACCCATAATCAGGATACTCTAGAGACTGAAGCAGGAGGAGTGCTTAAACCTAGGAGAAGGCGGGCTCAGTGGCTCAGCCTGTAATCCCCCGCCTTTGGGAGGCTGAGGTGAGTGGACTGCCTGAGCCCGTGCGTTTGAGACCCACCTGGGCAGCAAGACCTCATCTCTACAATAAAAAAAAAAATCAGTCGGGCATGGTAGCGCACACCTGTAATTCCGGCTACTTGGAAGGCTAGAGTGGAAGGATCGCCGGAGTCCAGCAGGTCGAGGCTGCGGTGGCCGGGAGCAGCCACTGCACTCCAATTTGGGCGACAGAGTGAGACACCAACTAAAAAAAAAAAAAAAAAAAAAAAAAAAAACCCAGGAGATCTGGCCAGTGGTTCACAACTATAATCCCAGCACTTTGGGAGGCCGAGGTGAGATTGCCTGAACCCAGGGGTTTGAGACCTGTCTGGCTACTTGGTGAGCCTTTGTCTCTACAATAAATCAAAAAATTAGCCAGGTGTGATAGTGCATGCCTGTAGTCCCAGCTACTTGGAAGACTGAGGTGGAAGGATCACTGGAGCCCAGCAGGTCGAGGCTGTGGTGGCCAGGAGTGGCCACTGCACTCCAGTCTGGGTAATAGAGTGAGACTCCAACTCAAAATAAATAAATAAATAACCCAGGAGGTCAAGACCAGCCTGGACAACATAGAGAGATACCAGCTCTATAAAGAATTAGCCAGGCATGGTGACATATGCCTGTTGTCCCAGCTATTTGGGAGACTGAGACAGGGGATAGCTTGAGCCTAGAAGTTCAAGGCTGTAGTGAGCCATGACTGTGTAGTGAGTCATGACCGTGTCACTGCACTCCAGCATGGGCAACAGAGGGAGACCTGACTCTAAAAAAAAAAAATCGAAGGAGGAGGCATTGTTGGGACAAATAAGGACTGCATATTATATGAAAGTAAAGAATGACTTTCATTTTCTATGGTATAACTTCATTTTCTAGTGTGGTTGTGTAGGTAAATGTCTTTATCTTAGGAGATAAGTGGTGAAGCATCATGGTGTTTGCAATTTACTTTCCTATGGCCTAGCCAAAAAAACAGCTATATGGTGTCTGTATATGAGAGGACCCCCCAAAACCAGGAATTTATTTATTAAAAAATGGTATATTTATTCTTCCATGTTTAGACTTCAGTCACCTTCAAAATACTCTCCGTTCGACGTCATATGCCTGTTCTTCATCAGGCAAATAAACAAACAAAAAACCGCTCAGGCTGATGTTGGGTAAATAAGGAGGGTGAAGCACGAGTCATGCTGGTTTTGGTCAAAAACTGCTGAACACTCAGCATGGCATGGGCAGGTGTGCTTGTAAATCACCCATCGTGAAATGGGCAAGCGCATCAAAAGAATCTCCCAAAAGAATTCATTGAAACCAAATGCAGCCTCTTCCTACAATGTTAACTGGTACACTGATGCAGATGGGTTCTTAGAACACTTACCTAGTGGGGGAATCCTGTACTATAAGGAGCCAGCACTCCAAAAGATAATTCTGGTTTTTGTTTGGGTTTTTTTGGTCCCCTCATACATATAGGTATGTATATCGAGAGGCAAAGAAAAGATAGCAAAATGTTATCAAATGTTGAATCTAGTTGGAGAGTATATGAGTCATCACTGAACTATTCTTTCAATTTTTTCATATGTTTGAAATGGGGGAAATCTTTGAAAATTAAACAGCAAGAAATATTTTAGGCAAAGGCAGTCTTTTTTTTTTTTTTAATTGGAGTTTCACTCCATCGCCCAGGCTGGAGTGCAATGACATGCTCATGGCCACCCCAGTGTCGACCTGCTGGGCTCCGATGATCCTTCTGCCTCAGTCTTCCAAGTAGCCAGAACTACAGGCGCACGCCACCACGCCCGCTAATTTTTTGATTTATTGTAGAGATGTGGTCTTGCCAAGTTGCCCGGGCTGGTCTTGAATCCGCGGGCTCAGGCAGTCCACTCATCTCGGTCTCCCAAAGTGCTGGGATTATAGATTGAGGCACTGAGTCTGGCCAGCAATCTTTTTAAATAAAACTTTTCATAAGGGAAATTTTAAAAACATACAAAAGTAGAGAGAATAGCAAAATGAACCCCATATAACCTTCATCCAGCATGAACAATTTTCAACTCATGACCAATCTAGTTTCATTTATTCCTCACCTACTCTGCCTTTCCCCCGGATTATTTTTGAGACCGATCCTAATGTCATATTATTTCATCCCTAAATATGTCAGGACATCTTCTTAAACGATAAGGACACTTTCTAAAAATCATAACATGATACTGTGATTACATCTAAATCAATGAATGATCTTTCTTATAATCAAATATCAAGTCAGGTTTCAGGTTTCCTAGAATGTCTCATTAAGTGTTTGATTTTTTAAAACAGTTGGTTTGTTTACTCAGGTTCCAAATAAAATCTACATATTGCATTTTGAAAAGGTGAAAAGCCAACATGGAATGACTTAATGAAATAATCTTAACTAAAGCGCAGCCATTTGAACGTTGCTTAACTTTGTCCGGTTTTTCTAGCATTTCACTGTCATTTACCCTCTAATCAAGGACAGAACCCGTTTCTCAGAGGTAGCTATTAATAATTGTTTTACAACCCCACCCCAGCTTGTTTTGTTGACAAGGTGACATGACACAGACCCCATCAGCATGGCAACCATCATGTGACCAGCCCACTCATCTGCCTGCCTGTCTGTACTTACGGGTCCCCTTCGTGATGAGTGGTGACATGGGACAGACCACCACCCCGTTCTCTTAACTGCTTGCCCCCCTCAAAGGGAAGGCTTCAATGCCGTCAACCTCAAGCAGCCGTTTGCCATTGCTTTGTCAAACTCTGGCGTGTCCATGTGGCTCTTTGAGCTATGGCCGCCATGTTTTGTAGTTTTGGCGCCCTCCCCTCCCTTGGGGAGGTGCATCTCCTCTCTCTCTCATTTACTTTCTAAATAAACTACAATTTCCGATCTAACTTCTATGCAATTCTTTGCATCCTTCACATCGCTCCAGATCGCAGACCAGACACCTGCCCCCCCTCAGGCTGACCTAACGTTTTGGAGGGGCCCCCCACTGGTATTTTGACCTAACACATTTGATCCATGCATCATTTAAGTAGGTTTCTTTCTGATTCATAGGTCTCCCCTCTGTCCTTTTTTTTTTTTTTGAGTTGGAGTCGCACTCCATCACCCATGCCGGAGTGCTATGGCAGTGGCACACTCCCGGCCACCCCAGTGTCGACCTGCTGGACTCAGGGGATCCTTCTGCCTCTGCCTTCCAAGTAGCCAGAACTACAGGTGTGTGCTACCATGCCCGGCTAATTTTTGGATTTATTGTAGAGATGAGGTCTCACCAAGTTGCCCGGGCTGTTCTTGAACCCGTGGGCTCAGGCAATCCCCTCACCTCGGCCTCCCAAAGTGCTGGGATTACAGGCTTGAGCCACCACGCCTGGTTTGTTTGGGGTTTTTTTTGCAATTTATTTGGTCATTTATCCTGGAGAGCTTCTCATATTCTGAATTTTGTTGATTGCACCACCAACATGTAACTTAATATGTGACCCTGTCCCCCTTACCTGGCCACACCAATAGATAGACCTGGAGGCTTGAGTATATAATGAACATCAATATATATTTCCATCATGGGACACCTAACTTTTGGTTGTCTCTCTTTTTGTGATGTTGGTAGTCAGGGATGCTCATTGCCTAGATCCATTACTTCAGGCAAATTTTTTTCTGTCAAGGGGCAGGCAGGAAGGAAATACTTAAGTCTTTGACCTATGGCCTCTGTCACAACTGCTCAACTCTGTTCATTGATCCTGAAAATAGCCATCGACTATGTGCAAAAAATAAGTGTGACTGTATTCCAATAAAACTTTATAAAAACAGGCAGTTGGATTTGGCCTGTGGGTTGTGGTTGGCTGATTCCTGCTTTACCCTAATACCTGTGATAGTTCTAGAAAACAAATACTGATATTAAAGCAAACAATATGATTACTGAAAACAGTTTAAAATTATCCTGCCTGTGTTTTTGTCCTTGAGATATATTCTACTAAGAACGTACAGACAAATTACTGTGTTTGAGTCACATGTAATAGTAACTCCTTTTTGTATGGTAGTGCTGCCAATTCAACAGACAAGATCGTGTGTTTCATTTTGCTTTTAACTTTTAGGTATTTTCATCTTCATTTTATTTTATAATTTTGAGAAAGATTTAGATGGTTTCAAAATTCAAAATAAGGTGTATTTGGAGAATTCTAGCTTCTGGTCCCTATTCCCCCATAATCCTTGTTCTTGATCAGTTCCCATGGGAACCCTACTTATAGGTAACCATTAATCCATGGTTTAATCCTACCATCTTAAAAAGTCCAAGCAAATACAGACATACAATATGTATCGAGAGATTTTAATACCTCCTTTGTGAAATGAATGGGAATGCACCTTTCCTTTTTCATGTAACAGTATATCCTGAAGATCCCTCCACAGTTGAATATAGAAATATCCTGTCTTCCTTTTTACAGCTCATAGTACTCCATTGTGTGGAGATGCCAGAGTTTATTCAACCCATTCTCTATTGATAGACATTTGGCTTGTTTCCAGTTGAGTGATGACAATCTTCTAAATTGCAGGAACAACAAAATCAAAGAGACAAATAGCTATGCAAACCACCGAAGTTTTAAAATGATCATTTATAACTTTCCCACTGCTTTCCAATTTACAGAAGAAGAAAGAGAACTGAAATGACTCCAGATTTCAGCCGACAGTCACATGATAAGAAAAATAAATTGCAGGACAGATCTAGGCTAAGGAAAGCACAGTCACTGGTAAGTTTCACTTATAAAAGATTCACCACCATAACATTAATGAAAATCGCCAGATCTCTAATCTGACTTTCAAAATTGAATTTTTTAATTAAAATCAGAATTATCAAGTGGTAGTTTAAATCTGGCCTCTGACACTGACTGACAGACAAACCATGTGACCTTGAAGATGCCCTTTATTTAATCTCTCTGAGCCTCTGTTTTCTCATCTGTCAAAAAAAAAAAAAATACTGGATGAACTGGTGTGTTATAAAACTGCTTTGAAAACTATATGATATAATGGGAGTATTATTACCAATGATTCTTTCTTCTGCTGAGTCTTTTGGACAGGGATTGGGCTACCAGAAATTGCTTCTGCCTAAGCAAATGTTCCTCTGTGCTTTCCCTAGCTTTCCTGCTGCTCACGGAGCATGCTTATAAAAGTGCATTTAAAGTAACTTTGGAAAAAATGAATTAAGAACTTTTTCTAATTATAAAACAGCGAATTGACTACCTAATAAAGTCAGTAATTGTGACGAGGGAGCATTATCATTTCATAGCAGAATTTCCCAAATTGTGGCTCTGAAACCCCATGTATCTCTGTCAGCACAAGATGAGATTCCTTGGTGCAAAGCAGAAAGGAATAAGGGTGGAATAAAAAGTTCACATGTAGCAGTAAAGATTTGCAAAAGAGCCGATGTTCCACACTCCAGGAAAATTAATATAAAACGGATGTCAATTGGGAGAGGAATAAGTATGTACTCATGAATACATCACTTTTATAGTCCTGCTTTAAGGCTCTATTACTTTCTATTTAAATGTATTTTCAAGTGTTATGTGCCGAGAGAGATAAGCTTCTTTAAACAGTGCAGTCTGTATTCTGAGGGGCCAATTTTGCTGGATTGGATGAGGCTTTTCCTAGACATGTGCACAGATGCCCAGGGGAACGGAGAAGCTTAGAGCAAAGCAGTAAAATTGTCAGTGAAACCATTAATTGAGAAAAATAACTTTATGAGGCTTATCACATGGGCCATTATGGCAGGCTTGTGCCTGGTTTCTGGCCCCTGCGGGGTGAGGAGCAGAAGAGAAGTCCAAGGGAGAACGGGGGAATTGGGAGGACAATAAAAATTGACGGTGATGCATGCTTACAAATTATCAGCGCAGTCAAACATTTCTCCTGCCTAGAAAACACAAAACCAGAGGCTAACCAGAAGCCGTCTCCATGGGCTTTTGACATTAACCATCTGTCAAACACTAGCGGGGCTTGCTTACGTTAAAACACCCATTATAAATTAAGAAGTTAAAAAGTTGTGCTAATTAAGATGTGAGAGGGAAACCAGGGTACATTAAGCAATCACAGAGAACCATTCGCTTCTCGTCAACGAAATACATGACAGTGTCTATCTACTTGTGCCTTTTTTTTTTTTTTTTTTGGTAAATATACTCATTATTGTCACCATGTATGTTGTGGTAGCTGTGGCAAAGAGCATAAGGCATAACGAAATCCCCCCTCAAAAGTGTGCATTGACCTTTGACCCGCACTTTGCCTGCCGGGGGCGAGCCTGGCTGTTTGGGCTACGAGGCTGTGTGTGGCCGAGGTCCCCTCTCCACAGGGTGGCAGTTCGCCCTCACCAACCTCCTAAGTGATGCAAGGCGACTGTGAAAATGCAGAAGTGCTGGGTGTGAGGCCTGAGAGAGGGCTATAGAAGAACTCCAATCAGGCTGCTGAAGGAGAGGAGAGTAAAACGCTAGCAGCTGCAGCCGTAGAGGTCATTTGTGAGGGTAGACACAGCCCAGGTGTGCCTCCAGTGCAGGAAAATCGTGTGTTCACTTGCTAGAAAGTTCCCACATCATTTAGACAGGTTTATGGAGGGAGATTTCAGGAGGGACCAGAAAAGCAGGTGAACGGGAAAAACTTTGGGAGCACCGTCTAAGGGCAAGGATGAAAGTGACATGCCCTCCAAGCCCCGACCCCCAAACCTAGGAGGTTACCTGAGACCTGAACACTTGAAAAGCCCCTTGCTTTTATCATCGGAAAAGGGTGTCTGTGAGACATGACGTTAAAGCTTTGTTAAAAGGAAAGCGCTGGAAGAGAAAAGATCACAAGGGTATAAATAAGTACGTGGAATATTCCTTAGGCCATCTCTCCAGGGATGCGGCTCTCAGACCACCGAGACCGTCTTCCCTTTTTGCCTGCTATTACTTAGACCTTCAGATGTGAGTGTTCTCTATAAAAAGAGAGACATTCTCAGGGAAATTGCTTCAAATCTACACATATGACTGTGAGCTTGTGATGGTTTCTATTTAATCGGTTTGCATTTCCAAAACTGGCCCCCTTGAAGGGGTACCTGACTTCCACCTCTGCTTTCACTTCTAAAAGGGACCCCCTTAGTTACAGCTACTTAATCTAACCACTTTTGGGTGTGAATGACTGATGGAAGTTGGATATAAAGCTTAGATCTGATTACTGGTTCTTTACAACTTCGAAGACTTCTTACGAAAATCACTTAAATAAGCCGGGCTCGGTGGCTCAGCCTGTAATCCTGCGCTTTGGGAGGCTGAGATGAGTGGATTGCCTTAGCCCATGGGTTCGAGACCCGCCTGGACAACTTGGCGAGACCTCATCTCTACAATAAATCAAAAATTAGCCAGGCGTGGTAGCGCACCTGTAGTTCCGGCTATTGGAAGGCTGAGGCGGAAGGATCGCCGGAGCCCAGCAGGTCGAGGCTGCGGTGGCCGGGAGCGGCCACTGCACTCCAGTCTGGGC
>NW_007059687.1:76059-79524 GCF_000164805.1 Carlito syrichta
CCAACTCAAAAAAAAAAAAAACATAAACTCGGCCAGGCATGGCTCACGCCTATAATCCCAGCACTTTGGGAGGGTGAGAAGATTGCCTGAGCCCACAGGTTCAAGACCAGTCCAGGCAACTTGGTGAGACCTCATCTTTACAACCAAAAACTTAGCTGGGTATGGCGGCACGTGCCTGTAGTTCCGGCTACTTGGAAGGCTGAGGTGAAAGGATCACTGCGGAGTCCAGCAGGTCGAGGCTGTGGTGGCCGGGAGCGGCCACTGCACTCCAGTCTGGGCGACACAGTGAGACTCCAACTCAAAAAAAAAAACAAAACAACAAATATGTGTGTGTGTGTGTGTTGTGTATTCCACAGTACAGTCAGTTACCATCTTTACATCTTCATTAAACTTCAAAGATTTTCAGTCTTGTGTAAAGACACACACACACACACACTCACACACACTTTTTATGGAAAAAAAAAATCTTAACAGTTGACCCTGCAGTTCCGCCTAGGGAAGGAGGGAGCTGTCAGTCTCCTTGAGGGAAGAGACTTTGAGGGCAAGCTTGTCAGCAGGCTCTCTGACTTCAGAGGAGGGGAAAGCCTGCGGGCTGGAGATGAGAGAAGGAGGAGCCTGTGTTGTTTCTTCTGCTCCTGAAAGGGAAGGGGGGGGGAGAGGGACCAGGTAGAAAAGAAGTTAGTTAGGGGAGGAGGGAAGCCGAGGTCAGGTAGGGAGGGGAGTGGTACCACCCGCTCCCACTGAATGTATTTGCTATTACTGAGATGCAACCTCCTTCCGTCTCTACCGTGAATTCTACTCTGCTTACACATAGAAGCAAGATCTCAGAAGTCTAGAAGGCCAAATAAAGTTCCTTGGGGTGACTCACAAAAAATGAGGACATGCGCTTTGGATTTTCTAGGACCCTGAAACTGGGCTGAGAGGACCCTAGCTGACAACTTCTGTCACTCTCTCCCCCCACCAAGTTAAGTATAAAAACAAATACCTTTTGTTTCACACTGCACTTTTGCGTGTTAGAAGTCCTCCTTTTCTAGGTCCTGATTTGGTTATGGATTTCAAAAAGCCGGCTGTTTCGGGAGTTTCGGGGCATTCAAGTAAACACAAGCAACAAACTCCTTAATTGCCTGCTTACTCCAAATGCCTTAGATTAGATTTTATCTTTTCCCATGCTCTGCTAATTCCAGCCTCTGAAATGACCTTCTTCACCTCTTTCCAGGGATAACTTTACTGTTAGTGTCCTGGTTTTTAAAAATACTTCTTCAAGCTTTCACACTTTTTTTCCCCTTCTTGGGTCAAAAGAGAAGAAAAAAAAAAAAACCCAGGATCTATCCTAAAGTGATTCCTGAATCATGTTGTGGAAAGAAGGATAGTTTAAGAATCAGGAAACTCCAGTTCTAATTTAAATTCTAGTGTTAAGTAGTTGTCACTTAACCTCCTGGAGATTTTGTTTTCCCATGTATAAAATGAGAGTTTGGCCAGGCAGGCATGGTGGCTCATGCCCAATGTTTTGGGAACCCAAGATGAGAGGATCCCTTGAAAACAGGAGTTTGAGAGCTGCCTGGGCGACACAGCGAGATTCCTTTGTCTATAAAAAATAAATAAGTAGCCGGGCTCGGTGGCTCAGCCTGTAGTCCCACGCCTTTGGGAGGCTGAGGTGAGTGGATTGCCTGAGTCCATGGGTTCGAGACCCGCCTGGGCAGCGAGACCTCATCTCTATAATAAATCAAAAAATTAGCCGGGCGTGGTAGCGTGCACCTGTAGTTCCAGCTATTGGAAGGCTGAGGCGGAAGGATCGCCGGAGCCCAGCAGGTCGAGGCTGCGGTGGCCGGGAGCGGCCACTGCACTCCAGTCTGGGCGACAGAGTGAGACTCCAAGTCAAAAAATAAATAAATAAATAAATAAATGAATAAGTAAATTAACTGAGCTTGGTGTTGTGTGTCTGCCCTAGCTACTCAGGAGTCGGAGGTGAGCCCTTCGGGGTGTAGTGAGCCATATATGATCATGCCACATCACTCCAGCCTGGGCAACATATCAAGACCTCAACTCTAAAACAAAATAAAATGAACAAGTACAACATCTTTAATCCCTCTCCATTTCAGGCTGACATCTGGACCGATGGAGCCCCACAGGTTTTAGGTGTTCCTACCCCGCTCCTGATATCTGAAGAAAACAGCTGTGATTAAAATGACTTTACATAGAATACCCCCCAAAATTCCATTACATTTGTGAATCTAATTCCAAGCCAATAATAGCTAGTTTCTGTCCCCCATCTTTTTCTTTGAACATAGAAAATATAATGAACTAAAACAGAAGAATTTACCAGAAAAAGAGTTTATGCAGTTTTCTTGCAGGCGGTATTTAAAAGAACTTCTCATCAAATTCAGATGGATTCACCATGGGTTTGTTTTTTAATAATATCCGTTTGGTTTGAATGTTCAGAACTAAGAATAGCCATAGGAGAGATTTTTAGTTATTTCATCCAACAATGAAATTCTTGAGAATTCCATTTGGAAGGAAAAGTAACAAAGAATGTGGGCTTTGTAGTCAGGCAGACCTGGGTTCTTTTTACTAAACGGTGTGACTTGGTAAGTTAGTTGACCTCAGTTAAGCCTCCGTTTCTTCATCTGTAAAATGAGAATAATGATACCTACCTTGAGGGACTGTTGTCAGGATTAAATACCAGGTGCATGTTTATTATTTTTATTTATTTATGTTTTTTGAGTTGGAGTCTCACTCCGTCACCCAGGCTGGAGTGCAGTGGCACACTCACGGCCACCCCAGCATCGACCCACTGGGCTCAGGCGGTCCTTCCGCCTCAGCCTTCCAAGTAGTCAGAACTACAGGTATGCGCCACCACACCCAGCTAATTTTTAAATTATTATTATTTATTGTAGAGATGAAGTCTCACCAAGTTGCCCAGGTTGGTCTCGAACCCCTGAACTCAGGCAGTCCTCTCCCCTCAGCCTCCCAAAGTGCTGGGATGCCAGGCATGAGCCACCACGCCCAGCCTGGTCTCCTCATCTGTAAAATGGATTGGAAACAAGACCAACCTCACAGGTTTGGAAGGAGGATGTAAAGTGCCCCGCTAAAGTACGCACTTAGTAAACATTAGCTAGCAAAGGTCATCATAGTAGTCACGGCAACAAAAACCAGGCTAAAACATCACCTGAGACCACAAGGAAAGATGAGAGAAATCTGATGCCAAACAGCCACTGAGAGACTGATGGAGGAGGGACCCGCCAGGCAGCCAAGCAGCATTGGCAGGAGGCACCCACCTGTGGCACAAGAGTCTCCTTCTTTGTTTTCCCTTGGACGTCCTCCTTTTTTATTTCCTCTTTGCCTTTTCCTATCTTACAGTTAGTTGCCACTGTATAAGAGATGGTTGCATCAGCCGGGCTCGGTGGCTCAGCCTGTCATCCTGCGCCTTTGGGAGGCTGAGGTGAGTGGATTGCCTGAGCCCGCGGG
>NW_007059687.1:79587-91350 GCF_000164805.1 Carlito syrichta
GCCTGGGCCGGCGGGTTCGAGACCCGCCTGGGCAACTTGGCGAGACCTCATCTCTACAATAAATCAAAAATTAGCCGTGGCCGGGAGCGGCCACTGCACTCCAGTCTGGGCGACAGAGTGAGACTCCAACTCAAAAAAAAAAGAAATGGTTGCATCATAGCTGCATGCGATGTAAGCCCCCTCCTGGCCTCTGTACAGTCTTGTGTCTGTGCAGACTTCCATGTGTGTACAGTGTCGAGTTTTCTGCCCCGCACGCCTATGCTGAAGGGTGCGTGTGTGAACACCCCACTGCTTAATAGCAACAGTCTTGGCTGCTGTTAATTTTTGATACCTAAGAGAAAAAAAGGCTTACTTGCTTAGAATTCCGAGGGCAAAATTAGCTCTCAGGAGGGACCATGACTTAGAACTTTTGCATTTCTCCTTTGCCTCTGTAAGAGCTTGGTTTACTTGTTCTGTCTTGTTGCCTCTAGTTTTTTCTTTTTTTTAAATTAGGCTATGCATAATAAATTATCCCAGTATTTCCAACTGGAATGATTCTACCTGCTTCTCCTTCACTAAACATTTAGACAGGTGCCAAATGGCCATTTGATTTGTGTTTGTTTGAATTGGAGTCTCACTCTGTCTCTGAGGCTGGAATGCAGTGTCGTGAACACTGCTCACTACAGCCTCAACCTCCTGGGATCAGGTGATCTTTCTGCCGCAGCTTCCTGAGTAGCTGGGACTACAAGCACATGCCACCACACCCAGCTAATTTTGGGGGGGGTTTGTGGTAGAGATCAAGTCTCGCTATGTTGCATAGGCTGGTTTTGAACTCCTGGGCTCAAGTGATTCTCCCACTTTGGCTTCCCAAAGTGCTGGGATTATAGGTGTGAGCCACCGTGCCCAACTTGTTTTTATTTAAACAAAATATTTGACACTAATTAGTTTCTCTGAAGGATCTAGAGAAGAGCCATATTTGTGAATTATATGATAGTGCTAGTTATATACATATTAATTATGATGTTTCAATCACTGTTACTACTGGGGTTTAACATGTGTATGTATGTATGCAGCGTATGTGTGTGTGCATGTATGTGTGTGTGTCATTTAATAATAAAGTATTTCACTACAAACTACACTGGAAGCCAATTTTCTGAGACATGGTGTTTTGAAAGAGGAGTCCACGATCGTTACTAACAAAACAACTGCTCAGACCTTATGGCCTATGAATATTTTGCGACACATCCTTGTCTTATTTCACCTACTTAATGGCTGAATGATGTGGTCATATTGTCTTGGGTTTAAATTTCACACCCCTGGATAAAGTTGCTTAGTCTTCCTGAAAGTATTACAGCTCCCACGGCCTCAACCTGCAGCGCTCAGGCGATCCTTCTGCCTCAGCCTTCCAAATAGCTGGAACTACAGGCACGCACTACCCCGCCTGGCTAATTTTTAAATTTATTGTAGAGACAAGGTCTTGCCAGTTTGCCCAGGCTGGTCTCAAACCCCTGAGCTCAGGCAATCCTCTCGCCTCCGCCTCTCAAAATGCTGGGATTTTATTATTATTTTAAACAGGTAATATAATCACATGATTTTTTTTTTTTCTGAGTTGAGTCTCACTCTTTGTCATCCAGGCTGGAATGCGTTGGCACTCTCACGGCCACTGCAACCTCCACCCGCTGGGCTCCGGCGATCCTTCCACCTCAGCCTTCCAAGTAGCTGGAACTACAGGTGCCTGCTCCCACACCCGGCTTTTTTTTTTTTATGTATTGTAGAGACGAGGTCTCACCAAGTTGCCCAGGCTGGTCTTGAACTTGCGGGCTCAGGCAGTCCTCTCGCCTCGGCCTCCCAAAGTACTGGGAAGACAGATTCAGCCACTGCACCCAGTCACTTTACCTTTCTTGACCACATCACAGGCTGCTGGGAATAATCTATAAAATAATATTGTATGTGATATTATTATGTGCTAAAAGCCATGCATAATAAATATGACTGTTAGCACAATGCCTGGCAGTCAAGTGTTTGCAAGTATGATTGTTGTTGGTATTTCTAAAAGAGTGATTGGCACACACTGGGCGCTATCATTGTTTTTACTACTTTTGTCTGGTGTGAATATTCACGTACTGCATTACCTAATCTGTTCTCTTAACCGATCCATGAGTTTATCCAACAGTGGTGTTCATAGGAGGGGGGCCCCCAAAAAACAGAATTATCTTTTTGGAGGGCAGACCCTTGTAATACAGGCTTCCCTCACTAGGTAAGTGTTCTAGGAACCCATCGGCATCAGAGTACCTGCTAGCATTGTTGTGAGAGGCTGCATTCGGCTTCGGTGAATTTTTTGGGGGGAGAGGGGAGAGGAGAGTCTCTCAGTGTGTTTGCCCATTTCGTGATGGATGATTTACAAGTGCACCTGCCCACACTACCCTGAGTGTTCAGCAGTTTTAGACCAAAAACAGCATGACCCCCATGCCTCACCCTCCCTATTCACCTGATCTCAACCTGAATGACTTTTTTTTGGTTTCCCTGGATGAAGAAAAGTCCTCAAAGGGAAAAGTTTTGCCTGTGTGGAAGAGGTGAAACAAAAAACAGCAAAAGCACTAAAAGGTATCAAAACTGACGCGTTCAAAAACTGTTTTGAGCAGTGGAAAGAGCATCTTTTTTTGTTTAAATGATACATGATAAATAGAATTTTGCAAATACTATTTTGTTATGATATATGCATATTTAATTTTAAAATGCATAGGATTGATTAAACAAAACAAAACAAAAAACCTTGGGTAAAAGTTACCTTTAAGTGGGAGGGAAGAGAGCCGGGCTCAATGGCTCAGCCTATAATACTGCTCTTTGGGATGCTGAGGTGAGTGGATTGCCTGAGCCCGCAGGTTCGAGACCCTCGTGGGCAACTTGGCGAGACCTCATCTCTACAATAAACCAAAAATTAGCCAGGCATGGTAGCACACACCTGTAGTTCCAGCTACTTGGAGGGCTGAGGTGGAAGGATCGCCGGAGCCCAGCAGGTCGGGGCTGCGGTGGCCGGGAGCGGCCACTGCACTCCAGTGTGGGCGACAGAGTGAGACTCCAACTCAAAAACAAACAAACAAGTGGGAGGGAAGAGAAAAAGATTAGGGAAGGACACAGAGGGAAGTAGAACGCTACCTGTCTTTACTATTTTAATACCTTTACTACTTTAAACACAGTGAAATTAAAAAAAAACAAAAATATTTAAATTTGATAAAATCAGTTGGCATATACAAAGATGTACCTCATCATAATCAGTCTATGTGTGTTTGAACATTTATTTTTTAAAATCTATTTAAAAATTCTGGCACATCATCAGACAAATGAAGGCGTTTGAGTTCCTATCATTGGAAAGAGTGTCTTTTTTGTTTTGTCTTGTTTTTTGAGTTGGAGTCTCACTCTTGTCGCCCAGGCTGGAGTACATTGGCACGCTTATGGCCACCGCAACCTTGACTTGCTAGGCTCAGGCGATCCTTCTGCTTCAGCCTTCCACGTAGCTGGAACTACAGCCGCATGCCTCCACGCTCGGCTAATTTTTTGATTTATTGTAGAGGAGAGGTCTCGCCAAGTTGCCCAAGCTGGTTTTGAACCTGTGGGCTCAGGCAATCCTTTCGCCTCGGCCTCCCAAAGTGCTGGGATTACAGGCGTAAGTCACTGTACCCAGCCTGGCCTTACATTTCACTTCTCCTGGATCCTCTTGGTTAAAGATACAATAGCAAAATGTATGGATAACATTGGGTAAATACCGCTAGAAAAAGAACAACTGGTGAGAAAAATATATGAATTACCTGATTCCATCCCTCTTCATTGGAACAGGTTGAGGGTTGGAATCCTCTGAGGATACTCTGTACAGCACCAGGAATACTGACTGGTCAAGTGCAGGACTGTTGGCACCGGCACCAGAAAACAGACAGCTGCAGCAGAGACCTGTATATTTTAAAGGTCATTTATATCAGCATTGCTTATAAGAGCAAGCTACTAAAAACAACCCAGATATCTTATCAGAGTGGTTCATCTGTACATGAACTATCATACAACCAGTGAAAGACTGAAGAAGTTCTTCTTGTACTGATTTGTCACACACACACACACACACACACACACACACACACACACACACACTCACACTCTCTTTTTTTCTCTCTCTCATATGTATGGAGGGTGCCACAAAAAAAGTATACACATTTTAAGAAAGGGAAAAAAAAGCTAGCCAGGCACGGTGGCTCAAGCCTGTAAGCCCAGCACCTTGGGAAGCCGAGGCAAGAGGATTGCCTGAGACCAGAGGTTTGAGACCAGCCTGGGCAACTTGGCAAGACTTCGTCTCTACAATAAATCAAAAAGTTAGCTAGGCATGGTGGCAGGCACCTGTGATTCCAGCTGCTTGAGGACTGAGGCGGAAGGATCGCCTGAGCCCAGCAGGTCGAGGCTGCTGTGGCCGTGAACATGCCACTGCACTCCAGCCCGGGTAACCCAGTGAGACTCCAACTAAAAAAAAAAAAAAGAAGAAGAAGAAGAAAGGAAAAAAAACCTGTATTAAAATTGTAATACTCAACATATGCCAATAAAAACAGATGAATACAAGTCTTGTTTGACTTCTGCACTTGCAGTGATGCTCAAAGTGGTCACCACCAGCGTCCAGACACTTCTGATTATGGTGATCTACAGCAGGGCTTGTTGAGATGCAAGGCCTCCCGGATCTTCCCTTGTGCACGTCACACACAGGACCACGCATCTCAAACTTACTAAGAATGTGTGCAGTTTTTAAGCGCGTTGGAGGTTATTTTACACAGTCACGCTTCCATTGTCATACTACCACAATGTTCTCGAATTTCAAACACCATTTCAAAATGGTGTTCTTGCACTCCTCAAAGAACAACCATGCCTCTGCCATTTTCTCGGACTGTCCTGCCTGTCGCATGGTGACGCTAGCATTCATTTGATCTACACCATCTTTTGAGTGAGCATCATGCGACACATTGCTACCATAATCCAATTCAACTTTGGAAAGTAATACATAGATAACATCGCTTAAAATGTGTGTACATTTAGGCCGGGCGCAGTGGCTCAAACCTGTCATCCCAGCACTTTGGGAGGCCAAGGTGAGTGGATTGCCTGAGTCCAGGGGTTCGAGACCAGCCTAGGTAATTTGGTGAGACCTCGTCTCTAAAATGAATCAAAAAATTAGTCGGGCGTGATAGCACACGCCTGTAGTTCCAGCTACTTGGAAGGCTGAGGCGGAAGGATTGCCTGAGTTCAGCAGGTCGAGGCTGCAATGGCTGTGAGTGTGCCACTGCACTCCAGCCTGGGCGACAGAGTGAGACTGCAACTCAAAAAAAAAAATGTGCATACATTTTTGGTACCAATGGTATATAGTGAACAAGAAGCAGTGGTGTTTATAGTATGCTCTCCTTTTGTATACAAAAGGAGAGGGGGCAATAGATTTGAATTTTATGTGTACATTTGCTTGCATGCACACACACACACACACACAATATCTCTGGAAGGAGACACAACATAATCAGTAACCTTGAGGAAGGGAACTGGGAGGCTAGGCGATGAGGTGGGGAGATTTTTTTCACTAAGCTCTTTTGTATCTTTGAACTATGTAAATAAGTAACTTATTCAAAAATAAACTTAATTATTTTATTTATTTTTCTGAGTCAGGGTCCCACTCCATCACCTAGCCCAGATGAGTATGGGGAACACCATCACGGCTCACCACAGCCTCAGACTCCTGGGCTCTAGCAATCCTCTCACTTCTCCTCCTGAGTAACTGGCACTACAGACATGCACTGCCACACCCAGCTGTTTTTATTTTTATTTTTTGTAGAGACAAGGTCTGTCTGTATTGCCCAGGCTAGTCTTGAACTCCCAGGCTCAAGCAAGCCTCTGCCTCCCAAAGTGCTGGGATTACAGGCATGGGCCACTGCACCCTTCCAACAAACTTAATTATTTTTTAAAACAGAAATAAAATAAAATAATTACTGAGGAGCCATAGGAAAACACCCTTTAGGGAAGAATCCAATATAGGATAGTAGTATAGGATAGAGGTCCCTAGTCTTGAGGTGCTCAGAAGTTAAATAAACCACTTGAAGGTAGGGTTCAGACATCCTGCTAAGAGGCTCCTTGTTGTTAAAGTCTATGTTCTGGCCGGGCTCAGTCGCTCAGCCTGTCATCCCAACCCTTTGGGAGGCTGAGCCAAGTGGATTGCCTGAGCCCGCAGGTTTGAGGCCAGCCCGGGCAACTTGGTGAGACCTTGTCTCTACACTAAAATAAAATAAAACAAAAAATAGCGGGGCATGGTAGCGTGCGTCTGTATTTCCAGGCTACTTGGAAGGCTGAGGCGGAAGGATCGCCGGAGCCCAGCGGGTCGATGCTGGGGTGGCCGTGAGCATGCGTGCCACTGCACTCCAGCCTAGGCGAAGGACTGAGACTCCAACTCAAAAAAATAAAAAATAAAAATAAAATAAAGTCTATGTGCTGAGTAGATGGACTTTTCTTGGGGAAGAAGGTGAGGATGGATTCACAACGAGGTAGCCAAGATCAGTAGGAAGGAGATGGTTTAGTGAACCCCAACATCAGTATAAAAGAAATGTCTAGTGACAGGTAGATGCTATCAACCAAGATTCAAGATTGTAGATTGTAAGATCTTTACCCTTTTTTAGAACTTCCCTATCTTTCCAAATCCTTAAATCTTGTCTTTCCACTTATTTTATTTTATTTTTTTTTTGAGTTGGAGTCCCACTCTGCCACCCAGACTGGAGTGCCGTGGCACGCTCCCGGCCACCGCAGCCTCGACCTGCTGGGCTCCAGCGATCCTTCCACCTCAGCCTTCTAAGTAGCCGGAACTACAGGTGCGCGCTACTACGCCTGGCTAGTTTTTGATTTATTGTAGAGATGAGGTCTCGCCAAGTCGCCCAGGCGGGTCACGAGTCTTTCCACTTATAATAATGGACATTAAAGTTTTAAAATGAAGGCCGAGTGTGTGTCACTCACACGTGTAATCCCAACACTTTGGGAGGCTGAGGCGAGAGGTTTGCTTGGGCCCAGGAGTTTGAGACCAGCCTGGGCAATATAGTGAGACCTCGTATGTATAAAAAAAAATTTAAAAATTAGCTGGACATAGTGGCAGATACCTGTAGTCCCAAATACTCAGGAGGCTGAGGCAGAAGGATCACTTGAGCCCAGGAGGTTGAGGCGGTGGTGAGCTGTAATTGTGCCACTGAATTCCAGTCTGGGGCAACAGACTGAGACCCTGACTCATAAATAAACAGATAAAATGTAAAAATAAAGTCATAAAATGAAGAGGGTCTATAAGCTTGTTTTCCAGGACAACAAGGAAGGGTGGACGTAGAGAGACAGATCTTGGAGGGCAGAGAAACCCCATAGTCTGGATCAGTGGTGACAGCTACCAAGAGGAGAGGGGAGCAGGGAGGAGGCCTTGGGACCCAACACAGGGAGAAAGGAGGGGCGTGTGGAGCCTGCCTGGGCCTGTGAACCGCCTGGGGGCTCAGGGGTTCCTTAAATGCAGTGACAGGTAAGCGTTGCAGCGTAATAGGATTAAACTTGAAACTGTTACAGGTGAGGTGTGGCTAGTCCACTCTTGAAGCACAGAGAGCTAGGTTTTCCCTTCCTTCAGCAGGTATTATTTTATCTTCATGGTTACTCAAAGAGCACACAGGACCGTTTCCGTGTATGCTCTTGCTTTATGCAGATCTTGAAACAACACTGAAAATGCTTACTCTACAGGATAGAGTAAAACACACTGAAGGCAGGGCGCGGTGGCTCAAGTCTGTAATCCCAGCACTTAGGGAGGCCGAGGCGAGAGGATTGCCTGAGTCCAGGGGTTCGAGACCAGCCTGGGCAACTTGATGAGACCTGTCTCTACAATACAAGAAAAATTAGCTGGGTGTGGTGGTGCACGCCAGTAGTTCTACCTACTTGGAAGGCTGAGGCGGAAGGATCACCTGAGCCCAGCAGGTCGAGGCTGCGGTGGCCATGAATGTGCCACTACACGCCAGCCTGGAGGACAGAGTGAGACTCCTACTCAAAACACACACCACACACACACACAAACACACACACACACAGAGAACTTTAAATGAAGAAAGAAGATTTATGCCCATCTCTTCCCCTTTTCCTCTCGAATGCTGACAACTTGCTACTGTAACCCTGGTTTTGCCCACTCTTTCCTGGAAAAAACAGCAAACAAACATGCCTGGATCTACTGTAGGCAGGTACCTGTTGGTTCAGTGAAGTATGTGTAAGATTTCGCTTTCCTTGCAAGGAGCTTGCAGTGTCACTGGGAGACAAAGAATTACACTCAGAAATGGGCTGTGTGCAGTGGCTCACGTCTAATCCTAGCACTTTGGGAGTCCTAAGCAGAGGATCACTCGAGGCCAGACGTATGAGTCCAGCCTGGGCAACATAGCAGAACCCTGCCTCTACAAAAAAATTTAAAAAAAATAATCAGCCAGGCCTGGTTATGGGTCTGGTTATAGGTCTGTAGTCTCAGCTCCTCAAGAAGCCAAGGCAGGAGGATCGCTTGAGCCCAGGAGTTCCAGGATGCAGGGAGCTATGATCAAACCACTACACTCCAGCCTGGGTGACAGAGAGAGACCCTGTCTCAAAAAAAAAAAAATTAATACTCAGAAATGAATATGCCTGAGGACATACGTTCAGCCTTAAGTCGGGGACTTAAAAGTAATGGCTTCAGGAATCTAGCTGCAGGAGAAATCCCCAAGGATAAAGACAAGTATGCTTTTTGGAGAAGGTGGGCCTTGAAGGACAGGTTAGACTTAAGGGGGAACTACAGAGGGCCCTTCGGGAAGGCATTGGGCATCCTTGTGGGTGCTGGAAGAGATGGCTAGAGGGCAGTGAATGGTGGACGCCACCCCCGAGTCCATGAGAGTCTAAGCAGGCTGTTCCCAGATTCATAGAAGCCTCATGTCTTGCAAATATAGCTGCCGCGGCATCAGAAGACAAACCCAGGGGCATCCTTGTGATGACATGACTCCTATGACTTGCCGCTAAGTGTGCAGGGACAGGAAGGCATTGTGGTGTCCGGGCTCTGCGCGGTTGGACTCAAGATAAGGGCCAACTTTAAAGAGCCCATCGCTCTCTCTCCCTGCAAGCCAGCTCGGATTATTTCTTTCTCCATTCTTTTTCCTTTCCTGCTCACGGCCAGATGTCGAGGAGAGAGCCTTTCCTACTGTGAGTTTTGGTTGGCATGCCAACCCGTGACGTTCGCTGCTTTAGAGAGCATGTGTGCATGCGCAGTTTCCTGGAGAGGATGAATACAGACAGCATCCTAACACTCTCCTGGTTAACAGTCCCATGTCTCCTGGTTCAGCTGTGACACTTTTTAGCTTGGGGGCTGTCACTCAGCTGCCCGTCCCTCGGTTTCATTTCTCTGTAAAATGGAGCTTGTGAATATCTTCCTATCTGGATGTTCAAAGGAAACGTTTGTGAGACTTTGGAGACTAAAGAACTTATTATGTGTAGCCCATGGGGATGTCTGCACGGAGGCAGAGGGAAGTGAACTTGGGAGGCCTCCATGAATCTCACCCCGCCCTCTGATTTTATGCTTTTCTGTATCATTGAAATACACTTAACTAGGCGGCTTCCTTTGATGTTTTCACTCTCCCAAGTTTCATTTTTCCCTTCTAGATGGCCCTGAGTTCCAGCTACCCCCTCACCGTTCCAGCGCGTCTCGCCTGGGCTTCTCCTGGGTCAGCGGCACTCCCAGCCGCCACCACCACAGCAGAAATCCTCACCCCACATTATCAGAGACACTCTGGGCTTCAGGCGTGGCCCGTGCTGGCTCCAGAGCCAAAGCTGACTTGAAGAGGTGGAAGGACTCGTCTAGACATTACAGGATTCAGTGCACGGTGGAGAGTCGCACAGGCATCTTGCTAGAAACCCTTTCCGTGTAAGCGCCTTATTTGTGGAAGTGAGTCCTGTAGTCTGTCAGTAAAAAAGGAATGCATGGCATGTGTGTGGGCAAATTTCCAAACTCAGAGGTGCGATGGTAGATAACCACGGGATTGGTGAAAGAGCATGGGATGGCACTACTGGAATGCTGGGTGGATGAGGAAAGCTCTGCAGGGATCCAGACAGCTCGCTCCCAATGCTGCTTGAGCAGTTTAGTGAAGGGGCTGTTGACCTGGGGCCTTAATTTGCCAGGACTGTACCACAGACTGGGCGGCTTCCACAGCAGACATTGATTTCCTCACAGTTCTGGAGGCTGGAGGTCCCAGATCAAGGTGTCTGTGGGCTGGTTTCTGGTGTCTGAGGCCTCTCCCCTTGTGGTGTAGTCATGGCAGGGGAGCCACCCACCAGGACGTATGCAGAATGGCTGAGGAATGCAGCCATGGCCAAAACAAATGCAGGGCTGGGTGCGGTGGCTCACACTTGTAATCCCAGCTCTTTGGGAGGCCAAGATAGGAGGATTGCTTGGGTTAGGAGTTTGAGACCAGCCTGGGCAACCTAGCAAGACCTCATCTCTACAGAAAAATTTAAAAATTAGCCAAGCACGGTGGCACATACCTGTAGTCCCACCACCTTGGGAGGCTGAAGCAGAAGGATCGGCCGAGCCCAGGAGGTCAAAGCTGTGGTGAGAGATGTCATGCCACCCCAGCCTGGGTGACAAAGTGAGACGCCAACTCAAAATAATGATGGTGGTGATGAATCCTTAGACTTGACACCAAAAACACAATCTATTAAAAAAAAAAAAAAAGCCGGGCTCGGTGGCTCAGCCTGTCATCCCGTTCCTTGGGAGGCTGAGGGGAGTGGATGGCCTGAGCCCGCGGGCTCAAGACCCACCTGGGCAACTTGGCGAGACCTCGTCTCTACAATAAATCAAAAAATTAGCCGGGTGCGGTTGCGCACGCCTGTAGTTCCGGCTACTTGGAAGGCTGAGGTGGAAGGATCGCCGGAGCCCGGCAGGTCGAGGCTGCGGTGGCCGACCGGCCGCTGCACTCCAGCCTGGGCGACAGAGGGAGACTCCAACTCAAAAAAAATAAAAATAAAAAATACAGCACAGAAGCTCACCGGAGTGGGGGGGGTGCGCAGCTCTTGGATGCCAGCCTCCCACAGCAGAGGCAGAACTGACAAGTGTGAGTGGGGAGGACTGGATATAGATGGGACACTGGAGAATGACCAGTGAGGAAAAGTCCACATCGCCAGAGAAGGGATTGCAATTGTAGCTCCAGCAACAGAAACTGACTTCCAAGGGTCACTGGAGCCAGGCACAGTAGCTCACGCCAATAATCCCAGCGCTTTGGGAAGCCAAGGTGAGAGGTTCACTTGAGCCCAGGAATTCAAGATCAGCCTGGGCAACATAGCCAGACCTCATCTCTACAAAAAAATCAAAATATTAGCCAGGTGTGGTGGCACACACCTGTAGTCCCAGCTACTGAGGAGGCTGAGGCAGAAGGATTGCCTGAGCCCAGGAGGTCAAGGCTACGGCGAGCCGTGATCATGCTGCTGCATTCTAGCCTGGGTGACAGAGTGAGACTCCGACTCAAAAAAAAAAAAAAGATATTAGAAAACAGAAAATGTTACTTAGCTGCAAAAATATTAGTCACACTTTTTTTTTTTTTTTTGAGTCAGAGTCTCACTCTGTCACCCAGGCTAGAATGCAGCAGCATGATCACGGCTCGCCGTAGCCTTGACCTCCTGGGCTCAGGCAATCCTTCTGCCTCAGCCTCCTCAGTAGCTGGGACTACAGGTGTGTGCCACCACACCTGGCTAATATTTTTGATT
>NW_007059687.1:91370-92461 GCF_000164805.1 Carlito syrichta
CCCACGGGCTCAGGCAATCCACTCACCTCAGCCTCCCAAGGCACGGGATTACAGGCTGAGCCACTGAACCCGGCTAGTCACACATTCTAAACTAAACCACCTACTCATATACCCATGTAAGTGTCCTATAAGTTGCCATTCTGGGATACTTATTTACCTAGGTAAAGCAGAATGATAGAAGAACAAACGTTTGCCAAGCTTGTGATGTTGAACGCTTATGTTCTACATGCAACATACTGTAATAGACATATTTTTGAATGGTTTAAAATAGTGGCCTTAGCCGGGCATGGTAGCGCACGCCTGTAGTTTCAGCTACTCGGAAGACTGAGGCGGAAGGATCGCCGGAGCCCAGCAGGTCAAGGCTGCGGTGGCCAGGAGGGGCTACTGCACTCCAGTCTGGGCGACAGAGTGAGACTCCAACTCAAAAAATAAAAATAAAAATAAAATAAAATAAAATAGTGGCCTGAAGCCGGGCTCGGTGGCTCAGCCTGTAATCCCAGCACTTTGGGAGGCCGAGGTGCGTGGATTGCCTGAGCCCGTGGGTTCGAGACCCACCTGGGCAACTTGGCAAGACCTCATCTCTATAATAAATCAAAAATTATCCTGGCATGGTAGCGCGCGCCTGTAGTTCCAGCTACTTGGAAGGCTGAGGCGGAAGGATCGCCAGAGCCTTCTGCCACTGCACTCCAGTCTGGACAACAGAGTGAGACTCCAACTCAAAAAAAAAATTAAAATAAAATAAATAAAACAAAATCGTGGCCTGAGAGGATGGCCCAGGACACTGGGTTGGATGCCCAAATCACCAGCTACAACTGATACATTTGTGCCACCCAGGGGGGAGCCCATGCGTCACTCTGTGTTGACACCTTGGTTTCTTCCCAGGGACAAAGAAGACTGTCAGAAAGAGCCTGGGCCTCTATGTCAGGCCCAGGGCGCCAGGCACAGATAGATGAACAGGGATGGCCTGCAGTCCCCCTCTGTCCTTGTGCACTCTTGGACTCTGTCAGGAGCCAATCACATTGTGGGCGGGTGTGTTTGGTTTTTTTTTTTTGAGTTGGAGTCTCCCTCTGTCGCCCAGACTGGAGTGCAGC
>NW_007059687.1:92585-96714 GCF_000164805.1 Carlito syrichta
AATCCGCTCACCTCAGCCTCCCAAAGCATGGGATTACAGGCTGAGCCACCGAGCCCGGCTGTGGGCAGGTGTTTGAATGGGCCTGGCCGGAGTGTGCCCCCAGCCCTGTCTGAAATAAACCCGAATCTTCAAAACAAAGAAGGGCTCGCCCCTCCTGCAGCTGCGCCTTGTCTTCGGCTGCACTTGGGTAGCAAACCACCCCATATCACTTGCTCACAACCAGTCAGCTCCTTTCCTCACGAACCCGCAGGTCGGGCAGGCCTCTGTCGGGAGGGCTTGTCTCCGGTCCACACAGCGTCCTCTGGTTCCTCTCAACGACAGCGTCCACTCCCGAGACGGGACGGGGACCTGACTGGAAAGTCGATGTGGGCCACCCGCCCACCGGGCGCTGGGCCAGGGCTGAGGGGGGGGGGGCCTCTGTTCCCCTCCGTGTGGCCGGGGGCTCTCCCAGCAGGGAGGCTGCGTTGTCAGGGTGAGTGTCCCAAGAGACAGCCAGGTGGCATCGGAACCTTGGACGTTCTGGCCTCAGAAGCCTCCCAGTGTCATTTCCGCCATTCCCAGTTGGCCAGAGGCTTGTCCAGCTTCCAGAAGAGGGTCACAGACTCGGGAGAGCTGCTGGGTTCTGGAAGAACACGTGGAAGTGTCCTTGTGGTGGTTTTGGAATCGACTCTGCCTCGGGCCGGTTCCCTGCGTGACCCTTGCTCTTCTGTAGTTCCACAAAAGGATATGGAGTCAGTGCATCTGCCATCATGCTGGGAACAAGGCAATGACTGATAAAGTAAAGATAGGCCAGGCACAGTGGTGTACACCTGTAGTCCCAGCTACTTGGGAGGCGAACAGGAGGATTGCTTGAGCCCAGGAGTTCGAGACCAGGTGAGGCAATAGAGTGAGACCTCATCTCTACCAAAAAAAAAAAAATCAAAAAATTAGCTGAGCATGATAGCATTTCACCTGCAGTCCTACCTATTTGGGAGGCTGAGGCAGAAGGTTCACTTGGGCCCAGGAGTTCGAGGCTACAGTGAGCTATGATCATGCTACTGCATGCCATTCTGGGTGACAGAGCGAGACCCGGTCTCAAAAAAGAAAAGAAAAAGTAAAGATAAACTGGCCTTGCTATTCGTTTACTCGGCAAAACTCAATAGAACACCTACTGTGTGCCAGACTCCGCGCTAGGCCTCGGGGACAGAGGTCCGGTGAGAAAGAAACAGCTCCGGCCTTCAGTGAGCTGCAAAGAAGCCAGAGCAGCCACGCTGGGAGAGCTCACAGAAGGACAAAGCCACCCGTGGGGCCTCACAGAAGGGATTCCAAGCAGAAACCCAGGGTGAGTAGTGTTTCCTAGCAAACAGGTGGGCCACACGAGGGAGGATGTTCCAGAGAGAGGAAGAAGATATTCAGGGAGCAGCGAAGGCAAAAGCAGGGTGACAGCCATCCCGGTCTGCCCAGGGCAATCCTGGCTTTCACGCCACAAGATTCACATCCAGGAAACCCCTCCTCACCTTAGAACTAAGGTGCGCCTAAATGGTCTGGTGTCGCCAGAGCCCAGAGCAGTGGAGCTGGGCTGGGGAGGGTGGAAGAGAGAGAAAACGCTAGAAGAGTAGCCGGGAACCCCAACGGGAAGCCCAGCCAAGCCACGCCAGGGAGTGAAGGCTTCCTCTCCGCCGCAGCTGAGCAATCAATTCTGGATTTTAAACAGGAGAGCGACTTGCTGAGACTTGCACCTAGGAAGAGCTCTGGCTTCTGGGTAATTCTGAAGAGGGATGGCCCTGAAGACCAGTCAGGGAGTTTTCCAGGACAGAGGCAATGGTGACTTGGACTTGAACTCGAACTTGAACTCCACTGGTGGAGGCCTAGGAGGACACAGAATATCTTGGGGAGAAATCGCAGAACTTAGGCATATAGAGGTGGGAGGAGAGAAGGAGAAGTCAGGGATGACTCCCCATGTTCCGGCTGGGGCGACCGGAAGGAGTCTCGGGGGGTAGTTAGGAGGGTTTGGACCAAGCCTCCCATACCACCCTACGCCAGGCCGCCAGCAGAACAGCTCTTCTGCCTCCCAAGCAGGGCCTGTCGGCTTAAAATTATCTCATGGTTGTGCAAGTGGCCTAGAGGTCTCGGGCACAGCCATGCGACCTCAAGAACGTCAGGATAAAAGGGCGGTTGGAGGTGAGGGGGAGAGAAGGGCATTTTTCAAGCTAGATCTGTCCTAAATGATTTCTGAACTCCGAATTATTTAATCCTCCCAAGAATCTTCTGAGGCAGGTAGGCAGGTATGGTTATACTCTCTTTAGAGATGTGGAACTCTGCGGAACTCGGGATAACCTGCCAACAGGGGCCACAGCTACAAAGAGTGAGAACTGGGATTTTTTTTTTTTTTTGAGTTGGAGTCTCACTCCGTCGCCCAGACTGGAGTGCAGGGAGACATTCCCAGTCACTGCAGCCTCGACCTGCTGGGCTCTGGCAATCCTTCCGCCTCAGCCTTCCGAGGCACGTGCTACCACGCCCAGCTAATTTTTTTTTTTTTTTTTTGAGTTGGAATCTCACTCTGTCGCCCAGACTGGAGTGCAGTGGCTGCTCCCGGCCACCGCAGCCTCGACCTGCGGGGCTCCGGCGATCCTTCTGCTTCAGCCTTCCAAGTAGCTGGAACTACAGGCGCGCGCTGCCACGCCCAGCTAATTTTTTGATTTTTATTGTGGACATGAGGTCTCACCAAGTTGCCCAGGCGGGTCTCGAACCCGCGGGCTCAGGCAATCCATTCACCTCAGCCTCCCAAAGCGCGGGATTACAGGCTGAGCCACTGAGCCCGGCACTCAGCTAATTTTTGATTTATTGTAGAGAAGAGGTCTCGCCAAATTGCCTGGGCAGGTCTCGAACCCGTGGGCTCAGGCCATCCACTTGCCTTGGCCTCCCAAAGTGCTGGGACGCCAGGCTGAGCCACAACCCAGATGAGTTTGACCACAAAGGACTGCTTTTTCCTTTTTCCGCCTGGCGGCTTCCCTGAAGCACACTGGTTTCTGCCTGGTTGGGCATTTCTTCACACCTACTGCCACGCCTCGATTCCATCGTCATTGGACGTTTGTGCTGAGAAGAAAGTCTTCCCAGGAAGAGAGAAGTAGGCAGACCAAGGGACAGGAGTGTCCCCCCTCCCCCAGGGCTCTAAGAGGCCTGCTGAAGGCTGCTTCTGGGAGCAGGGATTACAAGAGAGTTTTGAATCCTTTGTAGCGTGTCCCTACACTGATTAGATTTGCGAAACCACACAAGTAGAGGCCCTCGATAACTGCCTTTGTGGGCATGACAGGGCAGGGGTGGCTATGGGGGCTGTTTCCCCACCGACAGCCAGTTTGGGGAAGAGGAGAGTGTCAGTGGATGGAAAGCGACAGGTAGATGGCTATGCCTGGAATCCCAAGGATTTGCCGAGGCAGGAGGATCACTTCAGGCCAGGAGTTCAAAATCAGCCTGGACAACACAGCAAGACTCCTTAAAATTTTTTTTTTTTTGAGTTGAAGTCTCACTCCTGTTGTTCAGGCTGGAGAAGTTCAGTGGCACGCTCACGGCCACCACAGCCTCGACCTGCTGGGTTCAGGCGATCCCTCCGCCTCAGCCTTCCAAGTAGCTGGAACTATAGACGCACACTACCACGCCCGGCTAGTTTTTGTGATTTATTGTAGAGATGAGGTCTCACCAACTTGCCTAGGCTGGACTTGAACCCCAGGGCTCAGGCAGTCCTCTTGCCTCAGCCTCCCAAAGTGCTGGGAGGTGTGATGGTGCATACCTGTAGACCCTGCTACTCGGGAGGCTGAGACAGGGGGATCGCTTGAGCCCAGAAGTTCAAGGTTACAGTGAGCTATGTTTGTGTACTGCGCTCCAGCCTGGGCAACAGTGTGAGACCCTGTCTCTCAAAAAACAAGAGACACAGTATAGGACAGGGACTATAGAGAAGAAACGAAAACAGTGAGTTCCCAGGGCCTCCCTCCAAAAAGCTCGGGGCCTGACAACTAGACCTGTGTGGCTTGCCCTTCCAGGTGCAGACAAGATGGAGCCATTTAAGAAAGTATATTAAGCCGGGCTCGGTGGTTCAACCTGTCATCCCGCGCCTTTGGGAGGCTGAGGTGAGTGGATGGCCTGAGCCCGCGGG
>NW_007059687.1:96987-97472 GCF_000164805.1 Carlito syrichta
TGCACTCCAGTCTGGGCGACAGAGTGAGACTCCAACTCAAAATAAAAAAAAAAAAAGAAGATATATACCTGGTGCCATCTCGAGTTCCTTAACCAGCCAGGTTTACAGGTCGATGTGCATCCTGACTTGTCTCTCCTTCGAAGCCTTGATCCTTCTGAAGCCCCATTGTGTACACTCTGTCCATTTCACTGTCTTCTGCTAGAGTTAATTTCTGCAGGTGTCCGACTCCCCCTCTAAAGATTGGAAATTCTTCTAACGCTTCCAGTTTCACTCACTCCGTATTTCTTTCTTTCTTTTTTTTTTTTTAGAAAGGATTTATTGAGAGAACATAAAAGCTCCCAAGACGGTTGCCTCTGCATTGTTTTAAGTGCAGTAAATGCATGATTGAGCCGGGCTCGGTGGCTCAGCCTGTAATCCCGCGCCTTTGGGAGGCTGAGGTGAGTGGACTGCCTGATCCCGCGGGTTCGAGACCCGCCTGGGCAACT
>NW_007059687.1:97492-99230 GCF_000164805.1 Carlito syrichta
TGTATAATAAATAAAAAAATCAGCCGGGCGTGGTAGCACATGCCTGTAATTCCGGCTACTGGGAAGGGTGAGGCGGTAGGATCGCTGGAGCCCAGCAGGTCGGGGCTGCGGTGGCCGGGAGTGGCCACTGCCCTCCAGTCTGGGTGACAGAGTGAGACTCTAACTCAAAAAAAAAAAAATGCATGATTGGCGTTTGACGGTAACACTGTCATTAATGAGAGTGTCTTCAGAAGATTTGAAATGTACATTTCTCATCAGGCTTCTGTAGTCACTGACACCGGCAGTGAACGGACACTAGAGGGCGCTCCTTCCCCTCTTACCCGATTTCAGGGACCTGCCCTGCTTCTCTGCCCATTTAGGCCTTGCTTAAAAACGCCCACGTGACTGACATTGATGAAAACATATTTTCACCGCTGCTGGGGAGGGGCTCTGGCGATTCTGAGTACATATACCAACCCCTGTAAGGAACTGCTTGCTCATTTATTCAGCTCAGGTCTTTGATTCCCTTAGAATCATTCACACAAAGACTCACATTTTCAGTTTTTCAGAAACTTACAATCTAAAGAAGAAACATATACACTGTTCTTTAAAAAGTAGCCAGCAGGCCGGGCTCGGTGACTCAACCTGTCATCCCAGCACTTTGGGAGGCCAAGGCGAGTGGATTGCCTGAGCCTGTGGGTTCGAGACCAGCCCGGGCAACTTGACAAGACCTCATCTCTTCAAAAAAATCACAAAAACTAGCCGGGCGTGGTGGCGTGTGTCTGTAGTTCTGGCTACTTGGAAGGCTGAGGCGGAAGGATCACCAGAGCTCAGCAGGTCGACACTGGGGTGGCCGTGAGCGTACCACTGCACTCCTGCCTGGGTGACGGAGTGAGACTCCAACTCAAAAAAAAAAAAGTAACCAGCCACTTTGCATCCACTAGGATGGCTATTACCAACCACACAAACAAATAGAAAATAAGAAGGTGGGGAAATTAAAACCCTCATATACTGCTGGTGGGAATGTAAAACTGTGCGACTGCTACGGAAAGCAGTTGCTCAAAAAATGACACGCAGAATTGCCATGTGACCATCCACTTCCAAGTGGATACCCCAAAGCACTGAAAACAGACTCACCGGACCCGGGGACGCATGTCTGTAGTCCCAGCTACCCGGGAGGCTGAGGCTGGAGAATTACTTGAGTCCAGGAGTTCTGGGCTGCAGTGGGCTGTGCCGATCGGGTGTCCGCATTCAGTTAGGTATCAATATGGTGACCTCCCGGGAGCAGAGGACCACCAGGTTGCCTGAGGAGGGTCGAACCAGCCCAGGTCGGAAAGCAGAGACTCATACGGGCATTCATGCACCCATGTTCATAGCAGCAGGACTCACAATAGCCAAGAGGGGAAGCAAAGCAGGTGTCCGTGGATGGATGAGTGAATCGGCAGAAGGTGGCCTCTCCATCCCCTGGAATATTATCCAGCCCTAAAAAAAGAAGGGAACTCTGACCCATGCTGCAACACAGATGACCTTGGGGACATCATGCCCAGTGAACTAAGCCAGTCACAAAAGAACAAGTTATGTGTGATTCCACTTACATGACTCCCTGGAGGAGTCAAATTCATCGAGAAGTCGGGCTCAGTGGCTCAGCCTGTAATCCCACGCCTTGGGAGGCTGAGGTGAGCGGATTGCCTGAGCCCGGGGGTTCGAGACCCGCCTGCACAACTTGGCAAGACCTCATCTCTACAATAAATCAAAAATC
>NW_007059687.1:99329-103037 GCF_000164805.1 Carlito syrichta
CACTCCAGTCTCGGGGACAGAGTGAGACTCCAAATCAAAAAAAAAAAAAAAAAAATTCATCGAGAAGAGGGTAGAATGGGGGTTGCCAGGGGCTGGAAGGAGCAGGATGGGGAGTTAGTTTTTAATGGGGACAGAGTTTCAGTGTGGAAAAGTGACAAAGTTCTGGAGATGAAGGGTGGAGATGGTTGAACAACAGTAGGGATATACTTTATGCAGCTGATCTGTACATTTAAAAGTGGAAGAAGCCGGGCTCGGTGGCTCAGCCTGTAATCCCGCGCCTTTGGGAGGCTGAGGTGAGTGGATTGCCTGAGCCCACGGGTTCGAGACCCGCCTGGGCAGCGAGACCTCACCTCTACCATAAATCAAAAAATCAGCCGGGCGTGGCAGCGCGCGTCTGTAATTCCGGCTACTCGGAAGGCGGAGGCGGAAGGATCGCCGGAGCCAGCAGGTCGAGGCTGCGGTGGCCGGGAGCAGCCACTGCACTCCGGTCTGGGCGACGGAGTGAGACTCCGACTCAAAAAAAATAAAAATAAAAAAGTAAAAGTGGAAGAAGAAGAGAGAGGTATCTTTAATCTTTATCTTTAATCCCAGTTTTAGAGACAAGCCTCATCCTCTACCTCAGTCCCTCGGGTCAGGGGAGGGGCAGGGTTGGTTTCCGAACAAAGGGCTCTGCCGAAACTCGTCTCCCCCCCCACCCCAGCTCCTGGTTTTATGCCCTTTGGCCATCCCAGGACCTGCTTTTCTCAATGAAATCTCTTCACGCATCTCACATTCTCTAGCCCACACTTCTTTACATCTCGCCTCCAAAATGTCACCATCGGATCCAGCCTCCTTCCTCCACTCCTTTTCACTCAATGTTTTCCTAAGGTGAAGCCCGTAACTTTCTGCCGTCCATCCGTATCTGCTCTCCCTGAGCCAGGAAATCTGGTCTCCACCTTAACCTTATGGAAGCCGCACCATTTTTAAATTTTTTATCTTTTTGAATAGGAGTCTCCGTCTGTTGCCCAGGCTGGAGTGTAGTGGCCGCTCCCGGCCACCGCAGCCTCGACCTGCTGGGCTCCGGCCATCCTTCCGCCTCAGCCTTCCCAGTAGCTGGAATTACAAGCACGCGCTACCACGCCTGGCTGATTTTTTTGATTTATTGTAGAGACGAGGTCTCGCCAAGTTGCCCAGGCTGGTCTCGAACCCCTGGACTCAGGCAGACCTCTCTCCTCCGCCTCCCAAAGCGCTGGGATGATAGGCTGAACCACCATGTGAAACTGCACTTTTAGGAACCACTATTGCCCCCAGTGCCATCACCAGTGGCTTTTCATCCTCGGGCTACTTGGCCTTCTTTGTAGCATTTGATGCAGTTGAATGTGCTTCTTCTCCAACCCCAGTTCTTTTCATCCTTTCACTGCGGACTTTCCCCTGAATCTGCAGCAACCCCTTGCTGCTCCTACCAGCTCTCTTGTGCCCTCTCCTGGGGTGACTCACCAGCCCTGTCTGCTTGAGAGGATCGGCCGGGCTCGGTGGCTCAGCCGGTCATCCCAGCACTTTGGGAGGCCAAGGCAAGAGGATTGCTTGAGCCTGCAGGTTTGAGATCAACCCGGGAAACTAGCAAGATCTCATCTCTACAATAAGTCAAAAATTAGCAGGCCATGGTGGTGTACGCCTGTAGTTCCAGCTACTTGGAAGGCTGAGGCAGAAGGATCGCCAGAGTCCAGCTGGCCAAGGCTGCGGTGACCGTGCCACTGCACTCCAGCCTGGGCGTCGGAGTGAGACTCCGACGCAAAAAAAGGATCACGGACATGACTCCCAGACTTCCAGCTCCTGCCGACCCTACTCCCTTGTTGAGCCCGGCACTTTTCCCCCATGCATAGCGTCTCTCCGCTTTGCATGTCCAGCCTTTCCCGCCGACTGGGATTACAGGCGTGAGCCACCACCTGAAACTGCGCTCTTAGGAGCTGCGGATGGAGAGGGGAGGACCTTAGGTACTTCGGATAGGGTGCTCCACCCTGCTTCGTGGTCTGGGGGAGGCTCAGTTTCCCCATTTGGGATGACGTTTGCTTCACAAAAATCTGTCTGTGAGGAACAAGAAGAATCTATGTCTGTGCGTGTGTATGTGTGTGTGTGTGCGTGTGCGTGCATAGTCACACACACTGTGCGGGGGAAAACATACAGGTGTTGCAGGGTCAGAACAGAAGACACTCCATCTAGAGACAGGCCACTCCACTCGTGATGCCCTGTGCTACACAGAAGCATGGAAGCCCGTCTGGATTGTTGCTACAAGAGCAGAAAGGATCTCAGGGCAGAGCGGGCAGCCTGCCCTACCTGCAGGATTGGAAACACTGGGGATTCCTAGATCCGGCATATTTGACCCTGCTTTGGAGAGCAGACTTGCTCACCCGTCGGAGTTCCAGAATAAGAACCAATGTCGACGCTGGGAAAGTCTGGCTCAGGATGACAGAAATCACCTTCTTTTAATAAATGCCACCAACACTTTTCCTTTCCTCTCATGGTGGTTGCCAGCACCAGCACCTCTGAGAGAAATGGCTCTCCCGGCACCAGTGGATGGCTCTCCGTGGCAGGGATTCTGGGGGAGTGTGTCAAAACCAGGCGGGGCGAGTGGATACTGAACTCTGAAGAGCTGTGTGCCCTGAGTTTGGAATCCTAGCTCTATTACAAGGCAATCTTACGGAAAACCCTCAATAAAAAAAATACTCCGTGGGTGGCATCTCTGGAGACACCCAACGAATTGATTTTTCCATATGCCTCCGTCCACTGGATAATCGGTGCACTTGACAAAGACACTATCCATTCACATTCAATAAGTAAATTAGTCAACTCTTTTCCAGACCCTATAGAGGGTTCCAAAAACAAGATAGGATCCCTGCAATGGAGGAAACCACAATGTAGCAGAAAGGCATGTTTTAGAGACCAAAAAAAAAAAAAAAAGACTGGAGAAATCACTATGTCCTAGTCTGCAATTTTATGTATTTATTTATTCACTTATTTATTTATCTATTTATTTATTTGAGTCGGAGTCTCACTCAATGGCACAATTACAGCTACCACAGCCTCCACCCGCTGGGCCCAGGTGAACCTTCCACCTCAGCCTTCCAAGTAGCTGGGACTACAGACACATGCTACGACACCTGGCTAATTTTTTGATTGATTGTAGAGACGAGGTCTCGCCGAGTTGCCCAGGCTGGTCTTGAAGCCCTGGGCTTAGGCAGTCTTTTTCCCTCAGACTCCCAAAGAGTTGGGATTACAGGCGAACCCCTAGTCTGCGCTGTAAGGATGTGAAGAATGAAGGGGAGGGGGGTGGGGCTGATGGAGAAGCAGCTGGGAAGGTGAATCTTGACCAAAGGCCAGAAGGAAAGGATGGAAGGGTAAGGCTTACACCGAGGGAGAAGGGAAGAGGAGAGAACAGTCTTAGCAAGAGGACAAGGGCTCCTGGGAAAGTTCACTACCATAGCCTTTGTGGGTTCCTGCACGGAGAAGTGATTTGATAAAAGAGGCATTTTCAGCCAGGCTCGGTGGCTCAGCCTGTCATCCCGCGCCTTTGGGAGGCTGAGGTGAGTGGATTGCCTGAGCCCGCGGGCTCTAGACCTGCCTGAGCAGCGAGACCTCATCTCTACGATAAACCAAAAAATCAGCCGGGCATGGTAGCACATGCCTGTAATTCCGGCTACTCGGAAGGCTGAGGCGGAAGGATCACCGGGA
>NW_007059687.1:103080-105596 GCF_000164805.1 Carlito syrichta
ACAGTGAGACTCCAACTCAAAAAAAAAAAAGGCGTATATCGTCATGTCGTCTCCTTTCTCATACATCCTTGCTGCTGAGGGATTCCTCAACCGATACCATCAGCAGAATTTTGGTCACCACCTCAAGCCTAATGAATCACAGTTTACATTCTTCTTTTTAAAGTATGGGCTACTTTATGAATTTGCCTGTCATCCTTGCCACAGGGTTTGTACTAATCTTTCCAATTTTAGTGTGTGAGTTGCTGAAGCAATCACAGAATCTGCATTTTTTTTTTTAATCGGGGGTTTCACTCTGTCACCCAGGCTGGAGTGAAATAGCATGATCAGGGCCCACTGCAGCCTCAACCTCCTGGGCTCAGGAGATCCTTCCTCCTCAGTCTCCGGAATAGCTGGGACTACAGGTGTGTGCCACCAGGTCCAGCTCATTTTTTTTATTTTTTGGAGAGACGAGGTCTCGATATGTTGCCCAGGCTGGTCTTGAACTCCTGGATTCAAGTAATCCTCCTGCCTTGGCCTCTCAAAATGCTGGGATGACAGGCATGAGCCACCAGGCCAGGCCAGAATCTGCTTTTTTTTTTTTTTTTTTTTGAGTTGAAGTCTCACTCAGTCGCCCAGACTGGAGCGCAGTGGCCGCTCCCGGCCACCGCAGCCTCGACCTGCTGGGCTCCGGCGATCCTTCCGCCTCAGCCTTCCCAGTAGCCGGAAAAACAGGCGCGCACTACCACGCCCAGCTGATTTTTGATTTATGGTAGAGATGAGGTCTCGCCAAGTTGCCCAGGCGGATCTCGGACCTGCGGCCTCAGGCAATCCACTCATCTTGGCCTCCCAAAGTGCTGGGATGACCGGCTGAGCCACCGAGCCCGACCATAGAATCTGCATTTTTAATAAGATATCCCGTGATTCATGTGCACACGGGAGTTTATAAAGCAAGAAACATGTCCTACAAAACAGTCTGAACTCCTAACCTGGCAACGCTCTCTGACAGCTTTTCAGTCTTACTGTCTTTTACTCCAAAACATGAACTCTTTGCTTCCCATGTAATTGCAGAAGGAGGTGTCACTGCATTGGCAAGTTAAGGAAGATGAGTTGAACATAGCTCAACCCCACAAAACGAGAATCCCCAAGGCGATACTTGATTATCAAGTGCCAGATGTCTGGCAGAAAGAGCAAATGCTCTGAGTTAGAAGGAGATAGTCATCACAATTTCCAAGGTTTTCACCAGGTAGAGAGTTGACTTGGTCCTTTAAGGCTGAGGAGGTGTCTACGGACAGGACAGAGTTCTAGAGAGATGGAGAGATGGAGTGGTTTATACAAAGCAAGAAAAAAAGAAATCAAAAGCAAAAATGAACAGAATAGACAATTTTGTCTGAAGTCAAGGGGAGTAGTAGCAATAAGGCTGGAAAAACTAAATAAGAGGGTATTTATTCAGGAGTACAGTGTTTTCTCTAACTTGTTCAGGATAACATTTTGATACTTTTTTTTTTCAGTTGAGAGTCTCACTCTGTCACCCGGTATGGAGTGCAGTGGCATGGTCATGGCCCACACAGCCTTGACCTGTTGGGCTCAGGTGGTCCTTCTGCCTCAGCCTTCCAAGTAGCTGGAACTACAGGTGCACGCCACCGCACCCGGCTAGTTTTTGTAATTTATTGTAGGCACCAGATCTCACCAAGTTGTCCAAGCTGGTCTCGGACCCGTGGGCTCAGGCAATCCCCTCGCCTTGGCCTCCCAACGTGCTGGAATTACAGGCTTGAGCCACCATGCCCGTCCTCTATTTTTTGATGATGGAATTAAATGTATCAAAATTTTGGCTGGGCATGGTAGCTCATGCCTGTAATCTTAGCACTTTGGGAGGCAGAGGTGAGAGGACTGCCTGAGCCCATGGGTTCGAGACCAGCCTGGGCAACTTGGCGAGACCTCATCTCTACAATAAATTAGCCAGGCATGGTGGCACGTGCCTGTAGTTCCAGTTACTTGGAAGGCTGAGGCAGAGGGGTCATCTAAATCCAGCAGATGGAGGCTGCGGTGGCCGTGAGCGTGTGCACTGCACTCCAGCCTGGGCGACAGAGTGAGACTCCAACTCAAAAAAAAAAGAAGGAAAGAAACAGACTAGGTGTGATGGCTCATGCCTATAATCCCAATACTTCAGGAGGCTTAGGCAAGACGATCACTTGAGGCCAGGAGTTTGAGACCAACCCGGACAACATAGCAAGACTACATCTTTACAAAAAGTAAAAATAATTATTCAGGTGTGTTGGTACGTGACTATAGTCCCAACCACACAGGAGGCTGAGGCAGAAGGACTGCTTGAGCCTAGGAGTTTGAGGCTGCAGCGAGCTATGAGTGCACTGCTGCATTCCAGCCTGGGCAAAAAAGCAAGACCCTGTCTCGATCAGTCAATCAATTTTTTTTTTGAGTTGGAATCTCACTCTGTCACCCAGACTGGAGTGCAGTGGCCTCTCCTGGCCACCGCAGCCGCGACCTGCTGGGCTCCAGCCATCCTTCCGCCTCAGCCTTCC
>NW_007059687.1:105943-110262 GCF_000164805.1 Carlito syrichta
CAATCCCAGCACTTTGGAAGGCCGAGGTGAATGGACTGCCTGAGCCCGCGGGTTCGAGACCAGCCCGGGCAACTTGTCGAGACCCCCCCATCTCTCCAATAAATAAATAATTAGCCGGGTATGGTAGTGCATGCCTGTAGTTCCGGCTACTTGGAAGGCTGAGGTGGAAGGATCGCCAGAGCCCAGCAGGTCAGTGCTAGGGTGGCCGAGAATGTGCCACTGCACTCCAGCCTGGGCGATGGAGTGAGACTCCGACTCAAAAAAGAAAAAAGGTGGGAAACCTTGGGTCACTATGGAAAACAAGTACACATAGGGTAAAAATATTTACAAGCTGAGAAAGTTCTGCCCATTTACTTTTCTTTTCTCTACGAACGGGGGAAAGGCCACAGTCACTTGATATGAGGCAGACCACCTGGGTTCAGCACGTAGACCATAGTCTTCCCAGGCAACATGGATTGAGCCCTGCCGCGGACCGTGGGAGCAGGATTCCAAAGGATAGTGTGTGCTCTTAGGCAGATGACGCTGGTAACCGTATTCAGGACGGGTCAGTGAAGGAGCAACGAGACAGGAAGACAGAGAGATTACAGCAATAAACAGGAGTAATCCACTCGGGATGGAGTAACAAGACCTTGTGTTTACACAATACTTCATGCTACACAAAATCTTTCCACAGATACTCCTTAAAAAGATGATGTGAGATAGGTACAGTCTGTTAAAAAAAGTTGGAGGTTGAATTAAAAAGGCAGTTACACGAGAGACATTTAAAAAGAAGAACGGGCAGGACTTGGTGCTTGTTAGGGTGTGGGGAAAGGGGCTGGGGGAGGGAGGATTCAAAGATGCGCCCCTGGTGTTCAAGCTTAGGTGACACTAAGGTCAGGGCTGTTGACAGAAGGCCAGAGGGAAAGCTGGTCTGGGGTGGGGAGGGGAAGGGATCGTGATGGTAAATTTTCTTTTTCTTTTTTTTTTTTTTTTGAGTTGGAGTCTCACTCTGTCACCCAGACTGGAGTGCAGTGGCCGCTCCTGGCCACCACAGATCCTTCCGCCTCAGCCTTCCAAGTAGCTGGAACTACAGGCGCGCGCTACCACGCCCAGCTGATTTTGGATTTATTGTAGAGATGAGGTCTCGCCAAGTTGCCCAGGCGGGTCTGGAACCCGCAGGCTCAGGCAATCCACTCACCTCAGCCTCCCAAGGCGCGGGATTACAGGCTGAGCCACCGAGCCCAGCTAATTTTCTTTTTCTTTTGAAATAATTTCAAATGTACAGAAGTTACATTGAAAGAATAGTACAGACTAACTCCCATATTCCCTTTGCCAGGAGACGTATTCAAATTTCGCCTATGGCCTCGAAAACATCCTTTTTAATTTTTTTTTTTTTTTGAGTTGGAGTCTCACTCTGTCGTCCAGACTGGAGTGCAGTGGCCGCTCCCAACCACTGCAGCCTCAACCTGCTGGGCTCTGGTGATCCTCCCACCTCAGCCTTCCAAGGAGCTGGAACTACAGGCGCGCTACCACGCCCGGCTAATTTTTTATTTATTGTAGAGACGAAGTCTTATCAAGTTGTCTGAGTGGGTCTCGAACCCGCGGGCTCAGGCAATCCACTCGCCTCGCCTCGGCCTCCCAAAGTGCTAGGATGACAGGCTGAGTCACTGAGCTTAGCCTACCTTCCTAATCACTAAAATATTTTGTGAGAAGATATTTTGAAAGGTTCTGGCGAGGCTGGCGTGGTGGATGTTTCGTCAGTGCAGTTGCAAAAGAAGGTCTTGGGCTCCGTTCACTTTTTGCTCAGGAAGGAAGCAAGGGAGGGAAGGAGGGAGGGAGAACGGGAAGAAGGAAGAGAGAAGGAAGGAAGAAAGGAAAGAGGGAGGGAGTAGGAGGAAGACAACAGGCAAACATTTTAAAATTTTTTATTGTTGAGGTGGGGTCTCACTCTGTTGCCCAGGCTGGAGTGCAGTGGCACAATCACAGCTTACCACAGCCTCCACCTCCTGGGCTCAGCCGATCGATCCTTTCTCCTCAGCCTCCTAAGTAGTTGGGACTACAGGTGTGCACCACCACACCCAGCTAATTAAAAAAAATCTTTTTTTGTAGAGACGAGGTCTCGCTATGTTGCCCAGGCCATCCCCCAAATCCTGGGCCTAAGCAATCCTCCTACCTCAGCCTCCCAAAGTGCTGGGACCATAGGCATGAGCCACCGAACCCACCCTCATACATTTAATTTTGACCTGTTACGTTTGAGATGCCAGGACACCCAAGAAAGAGCTGGAAAGCAAGACCAGGCTGGGGAGGGAAATGCAGGTTGGAGACAGAGGTTGGGATGAGACAGGATGTGACTGAAACAGGGAGGCCAGTCTCTCCAAGGGGATTAGAAAGAAAAAGAACGAGCCGGGCTCAGTGGCTCAGCCTGTAATCCCGGGCTTTGGGAGGCTGAGGTGAGTGGATGGCCTGAGCCCACGGGTTCAAGGCCCACCTGGGAGACCTCCTCTCTACAATAAATCAAAAAATCAGCCGGGCGTGGTAGCGTACGCCTGTAATTCCGGTTACTCGGAAGGCGGAGGCGGAAGGATCGCCGGAGCCCAGCAGGTCGAGGCTGCGGTGGCCGGGAGCGGCCACTGCGCTCCAGTCTGGGCGACAGAGTGAGACTCCAACTCAAAAAAAAAAGAAAGAAAGAAAGAAAAAGAACGGAGGGCCTGACCTTTGGGAACGCACTCAGATGCAATATGGCAGAGGGAGAAGCCAGCAAGAGTTGAAGAAATGCTGCAGAGAGAAAGAGAATCCAATGGCGCAGTGTCACAAAAGCCAAAGGAGCAGGGAGCCCATAAGGAAGCTGCAGTCGGCCAGTCAGTGCTGCAAAGGATTTCAAGAACACGGCTAGCCAAGCAAAGACCGCAGATTCTAACAACCAGCCACACTGAAGAGCTTACTCATTTGTTCTTTCACGCATTCAACCAACATCGGTTAGGGTGGAGGCTGGAGGATGGACCATGTGCTGGCTAGGCCGACTCGCTGGTACACAAATAGGCACACAGGGTTCTGCACTTTATTTATTTATTTTTTTTGAGTCGGAGTCTCACTCCGTCGTCCAGACTGGAGTGCAGTGGCCGCTCCCGGCCACCGCGGCCTCGACCTGCTGGCTCCGGCGATCCTTCCGCCTCAGCCTTCCGAGTAGCCGGAATTACAGGCGCGCGCTACCACACCTGGCTATTTTTTTGATTGATTGTAGAGATGAGGTCTCGCTGCCCAGGCGGGTCTCGAACCAGTGGGCTCAGGCAATCCACTCACCTCAGCCTCCCAAAGGCCTGGGATGACAGGCTGAGCCACTGGGCCCGGCTGGGTTCTGCACTTTAAGAGGCTCCGGGTTTTGGCCAGGCTCGGTGGCTCAACCTGTCATCTCAGCCTTTTGGGAGACTGAGGCGAGTGGATGGCCTGAGCCCACGGGTTCGAGGCCCGCCTGGGCAACTGGGCGAGGCCTCCTCTCTACAATAAATCAAAAATTAGCCGGGCGTGGTAGCGTGCATCTGTAGTTCCTGTTACTTGGAAGGCTGAGGCAGAAGAATCCCTGTGGTCCAGCAGGTCGAGGCTGCGGTGGCCCTGAGCGTGCCACTGCACACCAGCCTGGGCAGCGGAGTCAGACTCCACCGCCAAAAAAAAAAAAAAAAAAAAAAAAAAAGAAGGTTCCAGGTTTGGCTTAAAGCTCAGCTGTTGCCGCCTTGAAATTCTCAACTTTTGAGCAAAAGGCCCTGCAAATTACGAAGCAGACTCAGGGTAACGGGCCAACTGTCAACTCTCTTGCCTTTGGGAACATTTCTTGGCGACAAGGGGAGAGTCGTATCTTGTCGCAGCGGCAAAGAGCAGGTGAAATTTGATTTCGCCTTGGGCATGTGTGTCAGGGCCTCGTGGGCGGCGGGAGGGGCGGGTTTACAGATAGAGGCGAAGGGTGAGTTCAAGGCCTTTGGTGCGTCAGACTTGGCCTTGGAAAGGCAGCTGCACTGGAGGACGGAGAGGAGAACGTGGAAGACAGCCCGACAGCTGTGAGTAATTGACGGGGTGGGGTGGGGGCAGCCGGGATTGGCGGTCATGGGAAGGCGCCAGGGGAGGGGGCGCACGTGTCACCCACGAGGGTACCTGCATAATAAACGTTTGTTCACCTAACCCTGTACCCACATCTTTAAAATAAAAATTAAATTTAAAAAAAGAGGCCGGGCTCGGTGGCTCGGCCTGGAATCCCGCGCCTTGGGAGGCGGAGGTGAGTGGACGGCCTGAGCCCGCGGGGTCGAGACCCGCCTGGGCAGCTTGGCAAGACCTCATCTCTACAATAAATC